>NC_058134.1:244346361-244448378 GCF_016433145.1 Gracilinanus agilis
GAGAGAGAGAGAGAGAGAGAGAGAGAGAGAGAGAGAGAGAGAGAGAGAGAGAGAGAGAGAGAGAATGAATGCTTATTTGGTTAGAATAAATATGGATATTGTATTTTTTAAAGTTTATGTTTTTCTTACTATTCCTTTTCTACCCAAATGGTAATTTCCTCGTAGCAACTTGTGTGTTTCTATATGAGATACTTCCCCCCGCCCCTTTAAATGTATTTATTTATTTTAAAACTCCTACTTTCTGTCTTGGAATCCATTGGGATAAAGTGACTTGCCCTGGGGGCATACAGCTAGAAGTATTTGAGGCCAGATTGGAACCCATATCCTCATGACTCCAGACAAGGCACTCTATCTAGCTGCCTTACATGAAATATTTTTAGTTATAGAGTCTCAGAGTTAGTAAGGACCTTAAAAGTCATCTGATTTAATTAATGTTTGAAGTATGAATACACTTTATAATAGTTTACCAGTCTGTTACTTATTAAAATTTGCTGATAAATGTTTCTTCTTCAAAGTAGAAAAAATTATTTTTAATTTCAGTAAAAGAACTTGTGGATGAAAAAGCACAGCTTGAAGAAGGTTTGAAAGAAATATTGCAGACTATCAAGGAAATGCAGATAGAACCTGGTAGCAAAGGAGAAACACCTCTGAGCATTCCTAGTCTTGAAAAATTAGTTAATGTAAGTTTTTCTCATATGAATGTGTTTATTTTAGTTTTTTTAAGACTATTGCTTTTGGAAGCTTTTCTCTTACCTTTTTTACCTTATTGATTTGGGGAAAACAGCCATCACCCTGCATATGACAATTAAATATTTGGTATATATTTACCTTGGCACTTTAAAGGAGAGCAGCAACTCCCTGAATTAGGAAATAATTTCAGTAGTTACTGTAGCCAAAAAAAAAAAAAAAATTACGTGCTCACCAGTTTTCTATTATCACTAATATAATGTCATTTTAGCCTCACAGAATTTCTCTAGGAAGTAGGTGCTATTATTATCCCCATTTTAAGGATGAGGAAACCAAAGCAGATAGGTCAAATGACTTGCCTGAGTTTGTAAGTGTCTGAAGCTAGATTTGAACTCATGGTCTTCCTGATTCTGGGTCCAGTGCTCTATTCCCTGTGTCACCCAACTTCCTTCTAGTAATGAGTCAGCTGGATCCTTAGGTGACAAGATATAACATAATTGAAACCTTTTCAGCTTTACAGGAGCTTCCAGATCTTGTCATATGATCATAAATTTGGAGAAGGAAAGGACCTCCCAGGCCATGTAGTCCAAGCCCCTTGTTTTACAGATGAGGAAACCAAGGGGTTTCAGGACTTGGCCAGGTCTCATCAGTAGAAAGGGGAGAGCCCAGGTAATGGATCCAGGCCTCTGACTTTCTGTGGCTCACAGCCTCTTAGCATCTGCTTTTGAGGCCGTTGTTAACTTAGGGTCACTTTGTTAACTTGAGTTCGCTTTCTTGGCTTGACCAAGAAAGTCTCGAGGGGAGCTTGGAGAGAATTGTCATATAACAGGTATAGGAGATAATTATACTCCTATATTTCAAACACCTTAGGTGAGTGCATGTGTGTGTGCGTGGTGTGTGGGTGTGTCTGTGTGTCAATATTCATTGTTGAATTGTTTAACATTGTTGGACTGTTGGACAATATTTCTTTTGTCCCATCATAGCATCTGGTTCAATTTTCAAGATAATTTTGTTTGTGTGTGTGTACATACACATGTAGACAAATATGTAAATATATATTCAGTGATGATATTTTATTTCAAGAACAGCTTCTAAGACTGAGATTTCTTCTATTGTTAAATTTTTTTTTAATAAATGAAAGTGAGATTTTATGTATTTTATAGCTCAGCTTATGGTGTAAATACAAAGATGTAGTCAGTGGAAAAATATTTTTTTCAAAAGCTTTTCTGTCCCCTTTTTATTGAAATGAGATACTCTGTAGATCATTCATAAAGATTTTATACAAATGGAAAAGGAGGCATATGCATGACTAGTTGCAAATGCCTTCTTGTTTAGATTTCACTGAATAAAAGCATACTTTCTGATCTTTTCCATTTTAGGGGGAATCTTTCCCTCTGAGATATCTTGAAAACTGAGCCTTGAGTGTTTTAAAAATTTGGATTCTTTAATGTCAATTGACAGTACAGAACTCTATTGTGTTTATTTGATTATGTCCAACCCACTGAAGCTCATAGTCCAGTAGGGGATATAGGATATTGACGGATAATTAAATAATTCAAACTTAGCATGTTATGTGCATTTGAATTGCAAAGGAAAATGTTTCGTTCAGTCTAAGAAAAATATTGTTATATTAATATTCTACTAATATTTAAATATTTACCTTTACATCTTAAATAAATTCTTATTGTATTAGGCCATAGAATCGAGGAATGCTGAGGGAATCTTTGATGCCAACCTGCATTTGAAAGCCCAAGTTGACCAACTTATAGGACGAAATAATGAATTAAGAGATGAACTTAAAGAAACTCGGAAAGAGGCCACAGATTATTCTCAAAATTTGGCAAAGGCAAATTTAAAGGTATGCAATTTGGAAAATGAAAAATTAAGAAAAAAAAGCCTAGAAAGATTGAGTGGATGCAGTTGAATTAGTACAAGCATGCTTTTACTTTTTTTTTCTTTTAAACAGCCACAGATAGGTACTTATGTGGTCATTTCTGATAATATTGCTTCTCATTATTCCTACTGTGAAATCAGAAAACATTATTTATATTATTAGAATTTGGCCTGTGAATGTGAAAAGAAAAATATAGCTGTCTCTCTTCATCTAAGTAAAACCTAAAGTATGAATTTAGTTCATTCTAGGCACTATATTTGCATATCTTCTTTCTCCAATAAACCCAGATTTTTTTTTTGACAAACAATCTTATTGTATTAATTGAATTTCAAGATAATTTTTTCTGGTTGTTTTTAGATGGAAAATCTTGAAAAAGAAATTTGTCTCTTACGTGAAGCAAAAGGATCAAATATTGTTTTCAAAGGAGTTGATCTACCAGATGGGATGACACCATCTAGTGCAAATATAATTAATTCTCAGAATGAATATTTGATACATATTTTGCAGGTAGTTAAATTTTTAAGATTAAAGTACATTATCTCTGTGTTATTTTAATTTTAGTTCATTATTTAGGGATTCTTTAAGTTCTTTACACAGGCATATATTAATAAATTTAGATGTAAGTTACTGATTCATCTATACCAGGTATGTTCTTTCCATCTTGAACTTTGAGCTAGCTATGGGAGAGAGATGGTAGATTACAGATAAGGAGTAACTGTCATAAAGGGAGCAGTAGGTACTAGAAGAGAAAGAGATCAGAGAGAACAGAGTTTGCCTGACATCTCCTGAGGTCAGTGATGGCAAATAGGTCTCCTCCTTTCCAGGTTCAACCACTAATAACATTGTAAATAAAAACATTTATCATTCCTGCTTTTTACACTGACTGCAGTTTACAATGTATCATTCTTTTGATGATGCCATTCTTTCTCTAAACGAACTAAGATAAAATTGAGCAGTATGGAAGGGGAGAGAAGCTTTTCATTATTTTATTTAAGGAATTTATTCAAAGACCAAAGAAAATTATTTTCCCCACTCTCTGTTTCCCTTTCACTTAATTTATATCATGAAGAGTTAGGTAGTTATTAGGCATGATAATTTGTATTCATTGTTACATTAAGTATAATAGTTGTTACATCTATCTTCTTGTCAGTTAAAAAATGTATTTTTTGAGTATCTGATTTAAGCAAGTCATTCAAAAGAGTGAAATGTGATTCTATATGGATTCTTATTTGAGTCTCATGGCAGTTTTGCAAAACTGTACCTTCAAGTTTAAATGACACTAAGGTGAGAGAAGTCTTGGTTCTACAATTTTGACTTTTTCGTTTTTATTTCTAACACAACCTTTAGGAACTAGAAAACAAAGAACATATATTAAAAAAATTAGAAGATTCACTTGAAGAATATAATAGGAAATTTGCAGTCGTCCGACATCAGCAAGGCTTGTTATATAAAGAATATCTAAGGTATATTTTAAAATTAGAATTAATGAAAAATTTTTGTATTAAATATCTTCAGTATTTAAAATATTGATTTGTGTTAATCTGTGCTAATGTATTAGCTTTCTTATGTATTAAGTTTTTAACCATTAACATTTGGCATAGGCAAGTGTCATTATTTTAATTAGAAGGTATTATTATTCATAGTGAAATTAAGTGAAATTGATTAGACAAATAACCACAAATAACTAGTTTTGACATAAGCATTATCATCAGTAGTTTCTCCTTACAAGCATGTGAGCATGTACATACACACATATGCACACACATGTAATTGCAACTGCCCTGAAGTATTTAGTTGCAATAGTTTCTTGCTTTCCATTTTGTAGGAAAATAAACAGTTTTCTTTGCTGTCTGTGATAGCCATTTTAAAGAACAGCTTTTTTCTTCCTACTAATTATTTTCTTACCTTTTGTGTAGAGAATTTTTTCAGTAGACAAATATTTAGTTTTAAATTTTAGTATGGATTCAAAGTATTGAAGATCTCGTTATTTTAGGCTAAAGAGCATAAATCTGACCTAATCTAATACCATCTTAGATTACATGTAATCTTTGAAAAGTTTTAAAATATAATAAATCATTGGTCAGAATAGAAATAATTAAATAAAAGAGCTTTTCTACCTTGTATTTGTCATAGCTTCTAGAGTATGAGATATGGCATTTGATAAAAATAGAATTTGAGCTGCCCATACCACTTCACCATATACTCTATCTCTTTGTTCTTTTCCAGAATTTTTTTATATAGTGCTATAATATTTATTTTTTTTAATAATTTTTATTTTTTAGAAAAGTTATCATGGTTACATGATTCATGCTCTTACTTTCCCCTTTACCCCCCAACTACCCCCCATAGCTGATGTGTATTTCCACTGGTTTAAGCATGTGTCATTGATCAAGACCTATTTCCAAATTGATGATAGTTGTATTGGTGTGGTAGTTTCCAGTCCACATCCCCAATCATGTCCACCTCAACCCATGTGTTCAAGCAGTTGTTTTTCTTCTGTTTCCTCTCCTGCAGTTCTTCCTCTGAATGTGGGTAGCATCTTTACCATAAATCCCTCAGAATTGTCTTGGGTCACTGCATTGCTGCTGGTACAGAAGTCCATTACATTCGATTTTACCACAGTGTACAATGTTCTTCTGGCTCTGCTCCTTTCACTTTGCATCAATTCCTGGAGGTTTTTCCACTTTACATGGAATTCCTCCAGTTTTATTCCTTTGAGCACAATAGTATTCCATCACCCGCATATACCACAGTTTGTTCAGCCATTCCCCAATTGAAGGACATACCCTCCTTTTCCAGTTTTTTGCCACCACAAAAAGCGCAGCTATAAATATTTTCGTACAAGTCTGTTTATCTATGATCTCTTTGGGGTACAAACCCAGCAATGGTAAGGCTGGATCAAAGGGCAGGCATTCTTTTATAGCCCTTTGAGCATAGTTCCAAATTGCCAGCCAGAATGGTTGGATCATTTCACAACTCCACCAGCAATGCATTAATGTCCCAGTTTTGCCACATCCCCTCCAACATCATTACTCTCCCCTTCTTTCATTTTAGCCAATCTGCTAGGTGTGAGGTGATACCTCAGCATTATTTTGATTTACATTTCTCTTATTATTAGAGATTTAGAACACTTTCTCATGTGCTTATCGATAGTTTTGATTTCTTTATCTGAAAATTGCCTGTTCATGCCCCTTGCCCATTTATCGATTGGGGAATGGCTTGATTTTTTATTAAATTGATTTAACTCCTTGTATATTTGAGTAATTAGACCCCTGTCAGAGTTTTTTGTTATAAAGATTTTTTCCCAATTTGTTGTTTCCCTTCTAATTTTGGTTGCATTGTTTTTGTTTGTACAAAAGCTTTTTAATTTAGTATAATCAAAATCATTTATTTTATATTTTGTAATTTTCTCTAACTCTTGCTTGGTTTTAAAATCTTTCCTTTCCTAGAGATCTAACCAGTATACTATTCTGTGTCCACTTAATTTATTTATATTTTCCCTCTTTATATTCAGGTCATTCACCCATTCTGAATTTATCTTGGTGTAGGGTGTGAGATGTTGACTTTTCCAGAATTTTTAAATCATCAGTAGCCTCAAATATTGCTTCATAAAACTAAGCAACTTAACTAAATACACTAAATTTTTGTTCTGCTTCTTTCAGTGAAAAGACAATCTGGAGAACAGAATCTGAAAAACTGAGAGAAGAGAAGAAAAAGCTTGAGGATCAAGTTGAACAAGATGCTGTCAAAGTAAAGGAATATAATGTAAGTGTCACACCCTTCTGAAATAACTGGACAGTGCTAGCTGAAGAGCCTTTCTGGATGGCTAAAAACAATGAGTAACTGAAATGTTTGCTACTTGTTATATAGAACTTACTTAATGCTCTCCAGATGGATGCTGATGAGACAAAAAAACTCCTTTCTGAAAATAGTAGGAAAATCAGCGTCTTACAAGTTAATGAAAAGTCTCTGATAAGGCAATATACAACTTTAATAGAAATGGAACGGCACTTAAGAAAAGAAAATGGTAAACAGAAGAATGAACTGATAGCCATGGAGGCTGCAGTTGGAGACAGGATTGGCCATTTGCAAAGGTTTAAGGTAAGCTTGCTCTTAGATATCTTTCCTCAGTACATTTAATCCCTAGATTTTGCAATTAGACTTATAAGAAAGTTAAAAAAAAAAGAAAAGAAATTAAGTAAACAAAATGAGGGGACATCATCTTCATTTAAAGAGTAATGTACAACAAGACTGTGAACCTTTAAGATGTTATTGTAGTCCTAATGCTGAACAAGGGGCAATTCTGTGGTGAGGTGGTTAGCCACTGAGTCTGGAGTCATGAAGACTCACCTTCCTGAGTTCAAATATAGCCTTTGACACTTACCAGCTATGTGACCCTTGGCAGGTCACTTAACTTCTGTTTGCCTCAGTTTCCTCATTTGTAAAATAAGCTGGAAAAGAAATGGCAAACCATTCCAACAACCCTAATTGGGATCACCAAGTTGGACACAAATGAGAAACAACTAAACAACAATGATGTTTTTTGTAAATAATTAAAGATTCTAGTTGAAAAAGAGAACAATTTTTATGCCATTTACTCTATTAAATAGATTTTGAGACTAAAGAAGGGTAATGACTTTTTTCTTTGTGCTATACTCTTCAGTCTCATAAAAGATCTAGTTCTTCTCTTGAGAATCTAGAAATTTGCAAGTATACCATATGGTCTTGGCAAGGAGTAGAATGATTATAAAAAGTTTTATGTGGAAGAAAAAAAGAGTTGGAATTATGCCTTCTCTCTCTAGCCTGGATTAATCCAGGGACAGATTTGGGGTGGAAGAATGAAAGGTAAAATAAAAAGAGAGTATTTTGTGCAAGAAAATGATAAAATGAGAAGTATTCTGGAATGATTTGTACCTGTTCAGAAGTAGAGGAATGGAATTCAAAAATGCAGATAGAAGAACTGGATTATTGTTCTTAAACTTCTCTATTCCTCTATTTCTACACACTCAGAGCTCTTGGACAAGTTATTGCCATAAGTTTTTAGTCTCCCATAATCCTTCACTTTTAGAAATTTCCTTCCTGATTTTTCTTTTATCTACTTCCTTTATCCTCTCTGAATGATATTAATAATATGTGGTGGTACTTAGAAATGCTTGGTAATGGAGAGTTAGCCATGTTTTTTGCCATATTCTTCTTAAAGACATAGTAAGTGTAGGTTTATATAATTTCTTAGAATTATTTTCGGCAGACAGTGAACTGAGTTATTGTTTGATTTTCCAATATCCTTCTTAGAATTTTGTTTCTGTATTGCACAAGATGTTTTTTGACACTAAAAAAGGCATTTTTTTTTTGAGTTAACAAGATAATTGGCTTGTGGTATCATTCGGCCTATATTTGATTCTTAGCTGAGGGTGAGCTGTGTCTTTGTGTGACTTGACTAGTGTGTATTTGGGTGTTACAAAAAAACTTCATTGCTTTGTTGCTATAAAATTTCCTTTTGTAGTCTTAAATTATACCTTGACAAAGGCATTTATTGATTCAGAGTGATACGCTCGTAAAATAATTTGATTTTATGTTTATTGTAATATGTACTACAATATAACATTATGCTTCTTATTTATATAGGAAACAGCCATTTTCAAGATTGCAGCACTCCAAAAACTTATAGACAATAGTGTCCCTCTCTCGCAACTTGAGTTGGCCAATAAGCAATATAGTGAACTGACCGCTAAGTATAGGGACATGCTGCAAAAAGATAATATGCTTGTCCAGAGAATGATTAGTTTGCAGTTCTTGGAGGTAAGATTATATGGTTCTTGATTCTTGAGAAACTAAAATTATCTTTTCTATAAGTATTTTCCATTCTTGGAAATCTTTCAGATTTCATTTCCTTTCTCTTCAAGGGACTAGTAAGGGAGTTCAGCAAATCCAGGTTTATCAAGTTCACCAGGTAGGGGAGAAAGACACAATTGCAAACAACCATAGCATAAAACATTATAAGATAAAGGCCACAAAAAAGGCTTATAAGTAGTTATAGGAATTTAAAGGGAGTGAGCAAGCCCTGGGGAGGCAAGAGAAGATTGCATGAAGGAAAGGGCAATTGTTCTAACATTAATAATAATTGATGGTTATATTGTAATAATTATATCGGGGTGTGGATTGTTCTTCAGTTACTGAGAGATATTTCTTTTTTCTTCAGTGTGAAAACACATCTCTGAAAGAACAAATAGATGTTATAAGTAAGGAACTGGAGATCACCAAGGAAAAATTGCATACTCTAGAACAAGCATGGGAACAAGTCACTAAATTAGGCAAGTCTTTGCTCATGGGATGAATATGATGTAATGCCTTGTTGTTTAAAGTTATTTTGGAATATGAGTTTAGAATGAAGTATGCATACACAAGGGAAATATCAGTTATCTGTATTGACAGTTTAATCATTTAAACTATACCATGTATGGTGGTTTCTTCTAAAATAAATGCACCATATTAATCTTTATGGTGATGGGGTCTTCAATTAGATTAATTTATTTTTGAAAAACTATATCTCTTGGTAATTTATAATGAAGCATCTGCTGTTTTGTAGTTTTGTGGAATTAAGTCAACACAGGTTGTTTGTGAATGTTTTGAAAGGGGGTTGTATTTATTAAAAAGTCACAAATATTAGGCACCTACATTAGTTATGAACTCTCTGAGTATAGTCTCCCAAAGAGTTTATTTTTCAGACTTCTAGCTATTTTTCTGCCATTAATGGTTTTTTGAAAATCATTGGCAATCACAGTTTTATTGTTAGTACCTAAGACTTGCCATCTTGGTATCTCTGGCCAAAGTACTGGTCTGAGAATCTCCTGTCTATGAGCCTTCCCTAATTGGCTATATTGGTGGTACTCTTTCCCTTCTCAAATGACCTTGTGTAATTATTTTAGCTCATGTTTTTACCTCTTCCCTGTCTAAGCTCTCTGATCACAGACAGGTTTTGGTTCTGCCTTTGTGCGGCCCCTTGAAACATCATGGTCATTAACAAATATGGTAAATCAGGGAAAGTGTGCATTTTCTCCATTCACATCCAAGACCAAAATTGTTCACTCTAGTTATGGAATGTTCAGCTTTTCCTTCCCTTACATTGTCATTGTTGTCATGCTGTATTTTATTTTTCTGGTTCTCCTTACCTTCCTTTTCATCATATCCTGTCTTCCCAAGCTTCTCTGAATTCTGTGTATTGATTGATCATCTCTGTTTTTTGGACTGGACTTGTGATTTCATGTGTCTTCAGGGAGCACCTTTTGAAGAAACTCCTTCTCCCTATGCAAGTTGGCTCTTTCACTGCCGAGCTTAGCCTTAAGGTCATCCAAAGCATGGAGAAGTTCAGTGACTTACAGAGGGTCACACAGATCTAGGGTGAAATAAAATCTATGTACAGGCCAATATGGTACATTAAACATTATGTAAGAGTGCTGAGGTTAGTTCACATCAGCAAATGGATAATATTTTTAATAGACATAATTATTATTTAATTTGCCTGCTTTGCCATTTTGAATTTTAGACATTTATTTCTGAGAAAAACCACTTAAATAATAATTTATATGTGAATAGTGTAAAAGATATCAAGTAGTGCATGTAGGATTAAAAAAGGAGGTGGCTAGTCACATAACAAGAATAAGGGATGAGGTGGACTAGTGCTAAATTGGGCCCCCTTAGTTAGTAAAAATATATGATGAAGGCTCCAGTGCAGTGGGGGAAGGAGGAACCTTAGGTGGGATTTGCAGAAAGATCTGGATAAGATTGATACAGAATAAGGAGGTGTGATGGAGCTACAAGCTACACCAAAAGAATCTACATAAAATGATCTGAAAATTTAGTAGCCATCTCTTGCGAGCCTGGTTGAGCTAGCTCTAGCACTTTCCTGCTTATGAACTTAGAAAACCATGTCACTTCAGTCTCACAACTGAGGAATAAAGCTTGTGACCAAATATTGCCCATAGTTTATAAATATAAAATATTGACTCGGAGTGATTACATGGCTTTGGGAAAATATTTCACAGTTTGGAACTTTGGTAAATAAGATTTAAAAATGAAGGAAATTACCTGAGTCCAAAACAGACTTCACCATAAATTCTCCCTATTTATCTCATGTCTTACTTCTTTCACATTCAGATGTCCTGCATTTTGGCTTAACTTTTTTAAAACACTAAAACACTCATTGAATTTGACTTTATTATTATTGACTACAGAAAGTGAATCGACCATGGATAAAGCTCAAAAAGCTTTAACGAACAGTGAGATTGTTTCTATTTCAAAAAAGATTACAATGCTGGAAATGAAGGAATTGAATGAAAGGCAGCGGGCTGAACATGCTCAAAAAATGCATGAGCACTTACGGACTTCATTAAAACAAGTGGAAGAACGTAATTTGGAACTGGAAACCAAGTTTTCTGAGGTTGGACATTTCAATTTTTATCCTTTAGTTAGAGCAGGGAAAATAAACCTAGTCTACTTCTAATAACTGGCATTACTTACCTAATCCAGTCTTTCAATTGTCTCAGAAACAGCAGCTAAAGAAAATACCTTTATTGTTAGGTAATAAATAAGTTTGAAATCTGAAATTGAGTAATCACAAAATAACATTTGTTTTAGCTCTGGCAATTTTCCTTGGAGTTAAATGTTTATCACTAGTCAAACATCATGTATTTAAATTTGATATGCAGAAAGGATTTAAATAGTAATAGTATTTTTAATCATGATGCAATATGCATATAGATTAGAATGTTTTTTTAAATTTGAACTGACAAATGTGTTTCTTTTAAAATTAGATTATCCTTTCAAATTTTAACCACATTTCTGTCAGTTTTCATTGTTGAAGTGTTTATTATTTTTTGCAGAATATCTATATCACTATAATTGCCAGTATATTAAACAACCTGTGAAAATGTTTGTTGCTCTTCTCGTTCAGTTATCCCAAGTGGTGATCTAATGAGGTTTGTTTGGATCTAGTAACAGGAAATATGAGGTTAATAGGTCCAGGCACTGAGCACAGAAAAATGTATAAGTATGTGCACAGCTCAATCATCATTATTATACTATTGTGACTGAGTTAAAATTCAATGCTCCTGAAAATCAGTAGCCATAATGAAATTGGGGGTGGAGAACTTTAGTTTTTTTCCTTAAAATTTGTTCCAAATCATATATATTAATATTATTTGCTGAAATTGAATGACATATAAATTGGTACTGGAAATTACTTAATTTTTAAGTATTTTTGCATAATAATACATAAGTTAGATATTATTAGTCATCTAGCTCTCAAAAGAATAAAAAAAAGGAAGAGGTAAAAATGGTTCAGCAAAACCATTGACAGACCAAAAAGTGTTGATATTACATACAGTATTTCAGATTCAAGGTCCTCAGTTCTACACAGAAGTGACGGAAGATTTCCTCTCATTTCTCTTCTTTGGGGACCAACCTTGGTTATTGTAATTTTACAACATTCTTTTTCTCTTGTTTTATTGTTGTTGTTTCTAATTCATCCATTTTCACCGTTGTATTTTTTTTATTCTGGTTATTTTTTATTAGCTCACGTAAATTCAGTTCTTTCTATGCTTCCATATCCATATTCATCATTGCTTACAATGCTGGTATTATTCCATTATCATCATGTACCACAATTTTTTTAGCCAGTCCTCAGTTTATAAGACCTTACTTTGTTTCTAGTTCTTTTCCACTGGAAAAAGTGCTGTTATGACTATTTGGGGAAGAAGCCTAGAACATTGGGAAAACAGTTTGACTTTGGAAACAGAGAATTGAGATTCATCTACAGTCTGAAGTATACTACCTGTGTGACGTAGGACAGATCACTTACTTTTTCTGAGCTTCAGTTTCCCTATCTGTAATCTTGGGAGGTTGGAGTTAGATGACCTCTGAGTTCCCCTCCAGTTTTGTCTTTAGAGTCCTGTGCTGTGTGGTGGAGTTTTGTTTTTGTCATTAACCCTCTTTTTGATATTTATGCTGAAGAACAAGAAGCAAAGTTGATGACTTTAGTTAGTTTGGGTTTATTGGTGGGGTTTTGTGTGTGTATGTGTGTGTTTGAATTGTGAACAACTGTTGTTCGACCTAAAAGGTATCCAGTAAAATGTAGTTAGATATGTGTTATAACTACACACACTCTTAGAAGATAAACTCCACTTGTCCCCTTCTGAGCGCAGGCTTTCTGTTGACACACCTAAAGAAACCACAAGAAATGTTTAAAGGGGAAGGGTTCCCCATTCATGTTGGCTCTTTCATAGTGGAACTGGAAGGGAATTGAGACGTATATTCTTATAAAAATCACTGAAATTTTTCAAAAACATTTTAGCAATGGACATTGGAATATGGTTAAATTTTATAAGGAGGAAAAAGGGAAAAGATACAAATATATGCCAAAATCAACTTTTCTGTTTTACCTTTTTTTTAAGCTTACTAAAATCAACTTGGCTGCACAAGAAGTAGAGAAAACCTTAAGAGATGAACTGGCCGAGAGTGTGAGTAAGGAAGTAAGTGATGCTGATAGACAACGAATTCTGGAGTTAGAAAAGAGTGAAATGGAATTGAAGGTAGAGGTTTCCAAGTAAGTACTTTGAAACCTTATAGTCATCTACATATCTCAGTGTTAATTTGGGAAAATGATGTTCCCCTTATCAAATCATTCCTTTTCATTAGAAAGTCATTAGGTGGCTTTTGAAAATAAAAAATCTACTACTTCTTAGGAATCATTTTTAAAGTTTAAACTATTCTACATTTATATATATACATATATATTTATGCCTGTTAATCTTCTGTGATTTTTACATTTAAATACAATAGGGCCCCCTTATCTGCAGTTTCTCTTTCTATAGTTTCATTATCCAAGGTCAACCCAAAGTTTTGCTGAAGGTCTGCTGCAGTAGCAGTAGTCTACCTCCCAGCAACAATCTTCTGCTTCCATTTTCATTTTTTTATTTAAAATATTTTGGGGGGAGGGGTTGGAGGTAGAAGGCCACAGAGCATCTGAGCTAAGGGGCAAGAGCAGAAAGAGAACTTATTATACATACATATATATATATATATATGTATGTATATCACAAAGTGTTTGCTTATATCTGTGGTTTCAGCCTTCTGTTTGATAATTGGGACCTTACCGTATCAGAAGAGAATGAAAATACTTAGATCCTCCTAAAGCAGTTATAGAAATATTCATTGATAATACATTTTCCCCAAAGGGTAAAAACGTATTCTTGATGTTATAAGCATATAAATTGTATGTTCATTCTTGAAGTTGTACAGAAGATATTGGTAAGGAACGGGGAAAAATTCATCTCTCACCCCTCTTTCAATGAATTTTCCAATGGGGATGATTTTTAAATTTTGAACGTAATCTTCAAGGTTTCTAAAAGGTAGCATAATGAATTCCCTGTTTCTCTCTCAACCTCAAAAACACATAAACACATATGCAGTGGAAAATATGTCTTTTAAGTATTGTAAAATGCACTAAAGAATTTAAAAGGAAAAGAGATCTAATTCTGAATCCTTTAGCCATTTTGTAAGGTTGTTGAGAAAAGGAAGTGATGTGGGGACTGTATTTTTTTAACTGAAAATATATCACTATTAGGTTATATTCTACCCAAATGTAAAAATTAGTTCTCTTTTTAAATATGTTTAAATTAAATATTTAGCTTGTTATCTTTCTTTGTTCTAGTTCATTAATTTATATTTCTAGGAAAAAATTTTGCATCTGAGAACTGTATTAGCTAGATCTCAAAAATTTTAGATTGTTGTCTAATGTTCAAATAGTAATTGTTTCTTTGATTTTTTCTTTACTTGTTATTAAGGTTTTTTTCTATTTAATCTTTGTTTCTTTTGTTTGTGTTCCCTGTATAATTACTATTTGTTTTTAGTGTTATATTTGGTAAAAGATATTTCTATTTTTTAAACATTTATTTATAATTTTTCTGTGCCTTAAGAAGTTTATTTTTGCAAAGGTCCATATTGTGCCAATAAATATGTATATTATTTGGTGGTTCCATTCAGAAGTCAACAAAAATATCCTAGCTCCAAATTCCCCCATATTTTTTTTGATGTATAGTTTCTCTTTTGTTTACCTTTCTATTAAGAGATGTCCAACTCTAAGAAAGAAATATTGAAAAGTTTTCTGTTATTGGTACTATATATCTTTTTAAAATTCAGGTAATTTTTTCCCTGCAAATTTAAATATTGTGCTACTTGGTACTAACATCTTTAATATTAATATTATTTCATTGTCTGGGACGTCCTTCAAAATTTAATTTATGGGTATATTCATGCCTCATCCCCTCCAACCCTGCTACCACTTGCCTTTAGGAGCTCTCTTATTCCTTCCATTGGAGTTGGACATTGTCCTTGGAGTTACAACACTTTCAGAGAAGGTGATTTCCCAGTGAACTACCTAATTCTAATATTAAGTTCATTGTAAACTCATCTCCTGTTGCACTTCTTGGTCATGGAAGTACCCTACTTATCCTGTGTTAGACTAAGACTTTCTCCTTTGATTTTCCTAGTTCTGATTTCTTATGCTGCTTTTACCATTCTCCTTCAGTCCTTCCTGTTGAGAGACCATAGATATCATTATCCCTTTGCTCTTTACCTCTTTATTAATAAGAGTACATTTTTTATTCCTCTCTGTCTGCCTCCCTTCTTCCTATGAATGTGTCCTTACCCTCTGCAGTTTTCTAACAAAATCCATTAATTCACCTCTTCAGGGGTTTGATTGGATCCTTCATTTCTCTTCTTCTATTTTCACTTTTTTTCTTTCAGTTTTCTTTATATGTTTATCTCCTTGTCCATTTTAAATCTTTTGATGGTCTTTTCTTTTTCTTTCCTAGATCAATCCTTTTCCTTTTTTTTTTCATTTTTTAAATGATCTCTAAACCCAATATAATTTTTTCTCTTACTTATACTTTCTTTGGTAATTGCACTTATTTAACCTTTCTTTTATTTCAATTGCTTGGAGTATTTACAAGTGGAATATTCTGCTTGTGTCTGTATTGTTTTACAGGAATTTCTCAGATGCTTCTTTTGTTGAACATTTTTTTTAAATTTATGATTAGGTTCATATTTGCAAGGTGTATCATTTCAGGATACATCTTGAGCACTTTTCCTTTTTAGAGTATATTTTCTTCTCTTTTGCTATTTCTAATGGATGGAGCACAATCTTGAATTATTCAAATTTAATTTCCTTTATATATAAAAGTTTTCACCTTGTTGCTAATAGAATTTGCTTATTATTGAAATACATTTAGCTATTCTAAGTATTTTAGTTTGAAGTGTATAAATTTCAGTATTAGAGGTGATATATGGATTCCTTTGATGCTTTGTTTTCTCTATTCCAAAATTCTAGGCACTTTTATTATTCCCATGGCATTCAGATATATTTATTTGTTTGTTTGTTTTTTGTTTTATAAGTTGGCTCTGCACTTTCCTTAACCTTTTCCCCACTGGGGTATTTAGATTTCAGTGATCTTGATCATTATCCACAGTAGCTAGTGGACAGATGGGATTGGCTCCAGCTGGGTTTCTGTCCCCTTTACTTTAAACTTCTTAGGACTACTCACAATAGCCCCTTGACTCAGTTCTTCCCTTTTCCTTTCTTAAGTTCAACTTTATTACTGTATATGCCACATTTTATAGCAATGAGGGTAGTGGGAATCTTATTCTACATTCAATCTCCAATTTTTGAGGTCTCTAAATTAAGGGCCACCTAGACAGAGGCCATAGTGCCCTCCTTCTTGATGTTCCTTGGCAAACAGAGAATGGCTTGTCCTGGTTAAATCTTTGGAGCAAAAGAAAATTCTAACATGGATGGATCCCAGGCATGAACCCAACAAAATCTGAGTTCAAGTTCTGCCTCCTACATAGACTGTATTTATGACCCTGGACAAGTCACAACAACATGCTCCAGGCAAGAATTTCCTGTATGAATGAAATCACAAATCCAGACTTTTACCTGTCTAGTATAAGTATTAAATTTAATGGTTTGGCTAAATATATGAACATTATAAATCTTCTTTTTATAAAAGAGGTAGAAAAAGTGAACGTACAAAAGGCAGAAAAGAAATTAGCCTATCTAACTAAATATTGTTCCAGCGCTTGGCTTAGCCAGGACTTGTTAACCTTCAATCAGAATTAAACTATCTTCAGAAGATAGGAAGGGAAACCAACTATCCACTCACCCAAGACAATGACTGGAGCTGAAGGTGACTCCTGAGGCCTACTTTCTTCTTTGAGCCAACCTTCTTCTTGAAGCTGACTTCCTTCTTGGAGAGACTCTTTTCTTGGAGTTTACTGTCTACTAGCCTCCTTCACCAGATTCCTTCAGCCTGCCTTCATGGCTTTTATGGTGGTTTCCTGTCCCTGCCCCTTTTCACAAGGGCCAGTCACAGCTTCCAAATTGTCTGAGTTTTCACTTTTGGAATCACACTTTTCTGAGTGTGTGAACTCTTAAGTTTCTGACTTGTTCTCACCTAGCATCAAGTAAGGTGTGAACTTACTAAGTGGCTTTCAAGCTTCTCCCACCTAGTTCAAGCTTCTGTAGATTCAAAGTTCTTGCCAACAAAAGTGTTAACTAGGCAGAGAACAAAGGATTCTCTTTTCACAAGTGTGAACTCAAAGAGAACCAAGAATTCCCTTTTACACTAGTGAGGACTGGGGAAAGTGATCTGCCATCTTGTTGATTTTTTTGTCTGAATATTATAATGTATACTTATTCAAAACACTGCATATCAGATAGTCTATTTATTCATAGAGAAGCTATATACCAAAGAATTGTTTTAAAGAATAAAAACTCAACTTTCTGATTATTTTTAGAAAATTATTAAATGCCTAATCTTTATTACTGCATCTTTGTATGTCTTACTAGACTCAAGCAGATTTCTGATATAGCCAGGAATCAAGTTGAAGCTCTGAATTCACATCAGCAGTCCAGAGAAAAGGAGGTGGAATCTCTGAGAATGCAAGTGTTAGACTACCAGGTGAGTATAGCACCAGCTATTGAGGAAAGGCATGAAGTTACGAATTCTTAAGTTTGGGATGATTTACAGACTTTGAGCCTATTCATCCTTTGTGGGAGTCTGGTAAGAACTGATTAGGACACCCAACTACTAAACTTCTCAGGTATAGAAAAGTTGTGGAAGCAAAAGGGAGTCAGGGAGGAATGGACAGCTGATTAAATCGATCTAGTGTAGACTCTTAGGCTGATTACAAGATAGATAATGCTGAACAGAAGGCAGAAAAACCTTAAAGCTAGCTGAGGGTACCAGTTGTTTGTTTTTTTGGTTTGTTTTTTTAACATAGCTTTTAAAAAAACTCTAAATTGTTTTATATGCCTTTTTTCCATTAAAACCACATAATTCCAGTAAATTTGTTATTATGTGCATTATACTCAAAATAATTATTTCAGTATCCCCAAATTCCATGACTGCTTAATGATGTCAGAACTAGAATTAAAGTCTCCTGATTGAGATTCTCTCATCAGATGATTCAAACTTATATCAGAGAATAGTCTTTTAAGGTTATTATAGTAAATGCTGTACTTGAATTTGAGTAGCATATTATAACACATCCATACATTACATTTTACATGGAAAAACTTAAACTTTGATTTCAATGAAAATTTATTAACCAGCAGATGTAAGGCATATCACCAAACTATGTGAGGAGAGAAACAAGACAACGGTTTTTGTCCTTGGGCATTTTTATAGTTTTTTTTAAGGGAGTTTAAATGTGTATAGTAATAACTGTAAAATGATAATGCAGTAGGCTAAACATTAGGAAGAATTCATTTCTAGCTGAGGAAATCTTCACAGAATTTATTAAATTTGAGTTTGATGATGAAGCAAGGGTATGATTTCATCTTCTTACTTACCAACCTCAATTTTCCTTGGCACTAGGCACAGTCAGATGAAAAAGCCCTCATTGCCAAGTTGCATCAGCATATTGTTGCATTGCAAATTAGTGAAGCTACTTCTGTTAGCAAGTTGGAATCAGTAACTTCCCAGCTGCAGAAGATCGAGACTTACAACTTGCGTCTTGAGCAAAAGCTTGATGAGAAGGAGCAGAGTCTGTATTTTGCCCGTCTGGAAGGGAGAAATAGAGCGAAGCATCTGCGCCGCACCATTCAGTCTCTGCGACGACAGTTTAGTGGTACTCTGCCGTTGGCCCAGCAAGAAAAATTTTCAAAAACAATGATTCAGCTACAGAATGACAAACTACAAGTCATGCAAGAAGTCCGGACTTGTCAGGAAGAACGCCGAAACATGGAAAACAAAACACTGGAGCTGGAATTAAAATTAAAAGGCCTTGAAGAGCTGATAAGCACATTAAAGGATGCCAGGGGAGCCCAGAAGGTGTGTTGTTTCTGCTCTTATGTAGGATTTCTGTAAGATTCTGCTTTAGTGAGTCATTTTAAGGTGTCAGAATGTACTGTTGTAGATCAGGATTAGGTACTGAAACTGGTTTAATGAGAATAGGAAATGAGTAATCTCACTCTACCAATGCAAATCAATAACTTTTCTTTATTCTATAGTCTTAGTTGCTTAAAGCACTGAGAGACTAAGAGACTTACTTGCCCAGCTTCATGCATCTAGACTTGAAGGCTGAAAGACCAAGGTTCACATCCTGCTTCTGACATTCAAGTCATATCACTTCTCTGGGCCTCAGTTTCCTCATTTATAAAATAGGTTTGGACACAATGATCTCTAATAACCCTTCTCCAAACCTCTGAGGTTTTTGTGTGAGGCACAAAACAAATTTACGTTTTTGTAACTCTTAAGGCTAGCATTCTAGCTACTCTGCCACCCCCAGATGGAAGATGGGCTGAAAATTTGTCTTTTTGATGTTTCTTATCATTTAGAATTTTTGTGGGTTTGCCAAGAAGCAATCCTATTTGACTGTTGGACTCAGACCATTTCTTTTTTTGATAAGAAAACCAGACTGACAGATGAGATCAGTATTATAGATAGAGCAGATGTAAATTTCAGCAAGTTGTTCAGGTATTAGTGGCTTCTGAACTTGATTCCTTTGAAGAATTTCTATACAAATTAATTGTAGAAGCAAGAATGAATGGGAAATGACAAATCTGACCAATAGAGGAAATCATTTTCAGGCACTTTAGATTTATATACAGATAATTTCAGTCTTTATTTAAATAGCCTTATCATTCACTATGCCAGGTTTCAAATGAATTCTCTCCCTACATTTGAAAGTCTATTTTAAAAAAATATGTATTTTAAATTAATAAGACCATGTTCATTTACAAATACATTAAAATTCGTGGTTTTTACTTATTTGGACTAGTCTTTCTCTTAAGAGGAATTAGTGCAGTTTTATTTGTGTTGCTACTTTGGATCTAAGCCCTACTCTCTTGGTGAGAAACGTCTAATTGAAATTGGCACTCTTCTTTTTTTTTTGAAACAGAAAATTCATGTAAGTCAATGTCAACTGGGGAGATAATTCATTCTAGCTAAAGTAAATGGGTGGTTTTTGCAATAGTCACAGCTATTTTGTATTCTCTAACTGCAAAAGTTTGGAATATGACCAGATTAGTTTGCAATGAATAATTTTATCTATGGAAAGCTTGAAATATGACCTCAAAAACCTGAAATAGTTAAAATGAACAGTGTTTACATTTATAATACCTATATATGTGTTTACATGCAGAACACCCACTTCTCTATCCATATCTATTTGTGGCTATTGATAACCCACTTTTTTTATCCTATTTAGGTAATTGATTGGCACATGAAAATGGAAGAACTTCGTCTCCAAGAGCTCAAATTAAATAGAGAATTAGTCAAAGACAAAGAAGAAATGAAATATTTGAAGAATGTGATTTCTGAATATGAACGCACAATTAGCAATTTAGAGGAAGAGATTGTGCAACAGAACAAGGTGTGCATATATCTGGGTGTAAATACCCAAGGGCATAATTATATTTTTCTTCTAGGATTTTAAAAACTCCTGTCCATTGCCTAAATGGCACCCCTTATAGTCTCCTAACTACATGGAA
This sequence comes from Gracilinanus agilis, assembly GCF_016433145.1. Taxonomy (NCBI): domain Eukaryota; kingdom Metazoa; phylum Chordata; class Mammalia; order Didelphimorphia; family Didelphidae; genus Gracilinanus; species Gracilinanus agilis. The sequence continues at coordinate 244,366,992 of NC_058134.1, forward strand.
CCCCCATGGTTAAATAATGACAGCACATAAATTCAGCTCTTACTTTCCAAATCATTTTAAGAATGAGTAATGGTAAATGTAAGTTAGAAAATTAAATAATAGTAATAAGATAAATGATTTGTAGTAGTTTGAGATAGAAAGCATGCTACAAATAATAATATTAATATTAAGTTGAACACCTTTGGTAATCATATTTCATTAGGTATTTTCACTTATAAATTTGCAAGTTTCTTCCAGTTTCTTCTTTCTATACTGAAGTCAACTGTTGTTCTATAGTTTCATGAAGAACAGCAAATGGCCTGGGATCAAAGAGAGGTTGAGCTAGAACGCCAGCTGGACAAATTTGATGGACAACAGAATGAAATATTGATTGCAGCTCGAAAGGTTTGTAGAGAAATTTACTTGGAATTGTGAGTAGCATTCAAATATTTTGTTATGTAAAATGGAATGTACATTGATTAAATTTTTTCCTCCCTAAGCAGGTAAAATTTTTATTCATCTTATTGTTTAATGTTTGAAGGATATTAATTAGCTTTGACATGCACTTGTGAAAAATGAGCATTTTTTTCAATGTTATATTTCCGAACAGTTTGAAGAGGCTACAGGATCAGTACCAGACCCCAGTTTGCCTCTTCCAAATCAACTTGAGATAGCTTTGAGAAAAATCAAGGAGAATGTTCGAATAATCATAGAAACACGTGCAACATGTAAATCATTGGAGGAGGTAATTAGTTTGCTTTATATTTATTAGTGTGTAATTTCCTATATTAATTCATATTTATGAAGTTAAAGCTTGAAATTATTAAACCTGTGGGTAATTTAAAAGCATATTCCTGTCATCAGTTTCAAATCCCTCCCCTAATTTGACTTACATGGTCTGTTAAGGAAAAACAAATTTATTAATTTGGGCTTTTCTTCTTATCCTTTTTGCTTTTATGTTTTGGGCATATTGATGAGTTCAGAGACTGAAATGCATGTTGGAGTTGTCTGTAAATACCTGAACTTTCCTGTTTACCTGAGTTTTGATCCTAAATTTTCATTCTATTACTTTCATGAATCAGAGTACCTAGGTTATTCTAAGTTATGTATCTTTAAACATGTTACTTGTTAACAAGAAATTAGAAATTGATTTAATTCTTACCTCTAGCAAAGAAATCCAAAAAAGTTTGCCTTATGAGATTACGTACAAAAAGAGTGACTGTTACGTGTAATTGTCATTTATTTTTCATTGGTACACAATAGATATGAATATATTTTAAAGAACTTTTCGGTTTAAATCTCATATCCTTTTATAAGTTAAAACTTTATATCCAGGAATTGCTAAGACACTGTGCTCCGAACTACCCCCCTGAAGCAATGTTTTTCTGTCTCAGCTATTTTCCACAAAACCTATTCCTGGTCCACCCACCCAGTCATCACAAGTTATCATCCCCCTCTTGTTTCAGCATCTATAATCAAATCAATACTGTTTATTCTAGAAAAGAGCATGTCATTCAGCTGTCTTTTTTGTTGATTACCATCTTCTATGAGTTATCAGATGAAAAACACAAGATTCTTCCACAATTATTGCATTTCATTATTAGAAAATGTAAGGCATCACCAGAAGAAAATTAATGTTATTGCTGACTTTTTGTAGTGCTAAGTAATTTAGGATTATTGAAAGCATTATGTATTTTTTCAAACTCATTTAAAGTTGAATGATCTCAATTCCTGATTTAGCTTATTCTCAGTCTGTAATGTTTATCAATGGGCAAATTGAGCAGGTTATCTTTCCATATGGATGTCATGATCTGGGCAGTACTTAAATTTTAAATTTACTTTATTTTTCTTTTTTCTTTTCCCAATTACATTTTTTAAAAGTTTTTAACATTCTTTTTTAAAAAAAAACTTGAATTCCACATTCTTTCACTCATTTCTTCCTCTACCGTGGACCTATTGAAAAGCCAAGCAAATAGATATTAATTATGTATATGCAGTAGTGCAAGACATATTTCTGTATTAGCCATATTGCAGGAAAAAAGTAAACCAAAGTGTTATTCTGCACTGAGAGTTCATCATTTCTCTTTCTGGAGATGGATAGCATTTTTCATAATGGGTCCTTGGGAACTGTCTCAAATCATTCTCTTGATCAGAGTGTCTAAGTTTTATAAAGGTGAACATTGTTACAATACTGCTGTTACTCTGTATAATGGCTCCTGGTTCTGCTCACTTCACGTTGCATCTGTCCATACAAATCTTTCATTTATATTCCCAACTTATATTCCCAACATTGTCCTAGGAAGGGAGTTCAGAACAGTGTCTTAGCAATTTCTGGACATCCTGGACATGAAATTATCTATTCTATCATTTCTTATAGCACAATAATATTCCATCATAATTATATACTATAACTTGTTTAACCACTCTCCATTTAATGGATATCTTTTTGATTTCCAATTCTTCGCCATTACAAAAAGTTATAAATAATTTTGTACAAGTAGGTCCTTTCTCCTTTTTATTATCGCTTTGGGTTACAGACCCAGTACTGGTATTACAGGATCAAAGGGTATGCACAGTTTTATAGTCTTTGGGGCATAGTTCCAAATTGTTCTCTAGAGTAATTAGACCAGTTCACAGCTCTACCAACAATGCATTAATATACCTGTTTTTCCAAATCCCTCTAGCAATTATCATTTAACTTTTCTGTCATGTTAAACAATCTGTATTTCTGTAATCGATGGGGATTTAGAGCATTTTTTCATGTGACTATTGATCTTTGATTTATTCTTTTGAAAACTACCTATTCTTATCCTTTGACTATTTATCAACTGGAGAATGGGTTGTATTTTTATAAATTTAGCCCCATTTCTAAGTATTTAAAAAATTGGACCTTTACATGAGAAAGCTAGTAAACATTTTTTCCCTCAAGTTTCCCAATTTACTTCTAATTTTGGCTGGAATGGTTTTGTTTATGCAAAAGCTTTATCATTTTATGTGATAAAATTATTCAGTTTACTTCTCATTATCCTCCCTATCTATTGTTTAGGCAAAAATTCTTCTTTTACCTATAGATCTGGCAGTTATATCTTTCCATGGTCTCTATTTATCCTCTCATCCTTTATGTCTAAATCATTTACACATTGTAACCTTTTGGTATGTGATGTAAATATTGGTCTGCGTCTAGTTTCTGCCACATTTTTTATCTAAGTTTCCTGGCATTTTTTGTCAAATGGTGAGTTCATACCTCCAAATCATGGATCTTTGGGTTTATCAAAACCTAGATTACCATGGTCCTTTACTAATGTGTATTATATATCTAATCTATTCCACTGACAACATCACTCTTATTTCTTAGCCAATACTAGAGGGTTTTGATGATTACTCCTTTATAATAGGTTGAAATTTGATAGTATTAGTTCAACTTCCTTCATATTTTTTGTTTTCCTTGTTATTCTTGATCTTTTATTCTTCCAAGAGAACATTATCATTTTTCTAACTCTATAAAATAATTGTTTGATCGTTTGATTGATGTGGCATAAATTATTTTAGGTAGAATTAATATTTTTATTGTATTGGCTGGGCATACTTAAGAGCAATAAATATTTCCCCAGTTGTTTAGGTCTGTCTATATTTGCGTGAAAAGTGTTTGGTAATTGTGTTCATATTTTCATTGGCTTTGTCTTGGCAGGTAGAATCTCACTTATTTTATATTGTCTGCAAGATTTTCAAAAGAATGTACTGTAACTTTTGAAGATAAAACCAAAGAAGGAAGCACCAAAAATTTTACTACTCTTCCTAAGGCATCTATTGATGGGAAAATACCGAATTAGAGATGTATTTTGCAGTTTTTCAAGTTGGTTACATTAGCTTATATTTATATAGAAAGGTGTCATTGCTCTGAAGTTCCATAGTTTTTGCAAATGATAATATTCTAGACCTGTGACTTTATTGATTTTTTTGCTATTAGCACTTTCCACAGTTCCTGGCACATAGTAAGTGCTTAGTAAAAATTTATTCATTCATTCATCAGTACGTGTTCTTAGACATAGTGATCTGAATTAGCTAGATGTGACACTGAACTCTTTGGAGGCCCCTTTTCAACTTGATACTTTTTTTCTGTTTTGTGAGGGAATATAACACTTATTCCATCATCCTGGTTGATAATGTTTGACAAATGATCTTGTCTAATCACTCTGTGTTGCCTTTATTGCCATGGAATGATAATAAAAAATACTTGATGCTTAATATAATGTTGGACACTTTTGGCCTTCTTAATTTGTTCACTTGTCCAACAGTTAAACTTGCTAGGAAAATGACAGGTAAGTCCATGTCTTCACTTTTATCCATTTCTCATTTTTCCGAGTCCACAGATGTTTGGTTAGGTTGGATCATGGGGTTCTCTTTCATCTTTCTTCTTTTTTAAAAATCTGCTATTTTCTTTTAAACTAGAGAATGATCTAACAAACACATAGCTGATTGTAATATAACTTCTATGTCAATGATCTCTTTTTCCTGTCAGTTAACATATAGACATTTTCATTTTTTATGCAATCAGTATTTTTTATATCTAGTATTAGTCTTATTTAGAACTGAATAAAAAATTGTGGAAAATGATTTTAAAGGGAAGATTTGTTTTTCAAATTACATCATTAATTGAATAATAATATATGTTACAGAAACTGAAGGAGAAAGAGTCTGCTTTATGGGAAGCAGAGCAGAATGTTTTGTCAAGAGACAAAATAATCAATGAACTTAGACTCCGGCTTCCTGCAACAAAAGAACGAGAAAGGCTCATGGCTGAGCTCAGTAGAAAGGAAGAGGAGCCAGAGAGCCAGCGGGCTCTGAAGGTTGCTCACCAGACTATAGCCAACATGCAAGCAAGACTAGATCAAAAGGAAGAGGTATTAAAGAAGTACCAACATCTCCTAGAAAAAGCCAGAGAGGTATGCTGGTTATTTTTATAAAAGGCTTTTTCATGATCTTTTTATAGGTCAGTACTAAATACCATTCTACTACAGAGGAATAAGAGTGTTTTCTTCAAAATTTCAAAAGGTTCTATTTAAGAATCGTTACTTCACTGTGATTGGTCAATAAATCTGACCAGTTTGTGTTTGTGAGAGTTTCTCATATATTGACATAACAAGGGATAAGTATAGATTAAGCCCATTTGTGATTTCAAGAAAGATAAATTGAGTTAATAGGTGAAGGCAGAAGAAAAAAATAGACTAAATTCCGGTAGATGAATATTCAGAGATTTTCTAAAAATATTGGGAGAAAAAGTCTTGAATATTTAAAAGTTTCCTAGAAAATATAAAAGACTTTAAAAGTAAATAATTCATTTTCTTAACACTAGGGAGACTATATGGTCAGATCCGTGGGTAGGCACATGTACCACATAGTGACATACTGGCCCATGAGGACTGGCACTCTACCTTTCTTTCTCAAAAGAAATCCAAGCATGCACAAACATACATTCTTTTTCTAAGAGAATCTTACTTTTCTTTGAACTTTGTTGATTTGAGCAGGTGGATTTTTATTCTACAGACATAAATCGTAATCTTGTTTTGAGTTTCCAGTAGGTTATATATAAATCCCTTGAGAGCTAGGCTTGTATACCATACCAACCATTCCTCTCTTGTGCAGAGAAGATGCTTAATGAATATTAGCTCAGTCATATTGTTGGTGCTGAAAAATTCATCACATGGTGGCCAGCCTTCTGGTGATGAGCTTGTGTTATATTTGAGATTTTATGCCTAGGAATGGCTTAAAAAAAGCCTGACTAGCCTAGCCACCCCATATCTCAGGGTCAGGCCCTTTATATGACAAAGCAAAGGAGCAGGATGCTAGTAAAAGTTTAAAATCTTAATGATAAAATATGTATATCACTTTAAATTTGAAATATGTGATATTATAGTCTTTAGAAGTAAAGGAACTCTATTTTGATGTTTAAACAGGAGCAAGGAGAAATTATCAAGAAGCATGAGGAAGATATTTTCATTCTTCATCAAAAATTAGATCTTCAGGCTGACAATTCACTTAGCAAATTCAAAAAAACAGCCATGGTAAGAGCCTCATCAATTTTTTTTTGCTTTTACTGAGGAATTTTACTTTAAGTACTTATGTAAATTTAAAAATTATATTTCTTCCTGTTTGTTTTAATAAGGATAACATGTTGAAGTAAATAAAGCCCTGCAATTAAATTTATTTATTCAGATTCTGATATGCAGTAGGTCAAAGTTGACCTTTGTGCACCTTGGAACCTCTCTAGGTACAGAAAAGGCCTGAAATCAGCTAGGCTGTAAAATAAATGGTAAGCTTGTTTCCCCAAACCAAATTTAAAGTCATTCTATTTCGACTATTGGTATTTTTGATCTGGACCTGAGTTTTCATTTATGTAAGGAACTCCCAAGAAAAAAATTCAGTCCACCAAAGTAGATAGATAAGTAAGTGCCTGCTCTGCAGTTATGCTTTTAAAGAGTTGACCTGGATCGTTGAGATGCAGCAGAAGCAGAGTTCAAATACAGACCTTCCTGACACTAAGTTTTTCTCCACCAATTATGCTAGACTGTCTCTGTATTTCAAAAATGTGGGACAATAGAAAAGAAAAATCTGACTAGGAGCAAGGATTTTTGAACAATCTGTGCTTACTCAGAAATGTATAGTCTTGCTTCATCCAAAAATATTGAATAATGTTTTACATGATAATACATGTATAACACAGATCGAATTGCCTGCCAACACTAGCACAGGGAAGGGAAGGGAAGAAGGGAAATAAGTTCAATCCTATTACTTAGGAAAACTTGTATGGAAATTTGTTATAGCATATAATTAGTAATAAATAAAGAGATAGGAAGGAAGGAAAAAAGGAAGGGAGGGAGAAAGAGCAGAAGGAGGGAGGGAGGGAAAGAGTGAGGGAATAAATAGTAAACTTTTATAAGGATGTTTTAACCTGGAACAACAGAATTCAAGTCTGAGCACCCAAAATGAAAATTGTAAGAATTATAAAATGTAAATTAGCTCCACCTTTCACCTTCCTGTGGTTCAGATGAGGCAATTGTAACCCAAAGAATCACTGAGTTGTTCAAGAAGCAAGTGAGAAAGTGACTGAGAAGGGATTAGAGCCCATCTCCTCCCTTCTATTGTGGTGCTCACAGAATCATTGAAAAGCAGAGAGGACTACCATGTTTCCCAGGAGACAGACAACCAGTTACTGTCTGGTAATGGTCAGATTTCACTTTCACATTCAGAGGCTACTTGAATTTGATGTTCCTGTTGATGTTCAGACTAGTAGGAATCCTATAATATCACCTGGTGTTATAGAGGGCTCAGCCTAGAGTCAGGAAGACCATAGTTCAAATTTGGCCTCACTCACTAGCTGCATGACCCTAGATTCTAAAACTAGCTGTATTAACCTCTGCCTCAGTTTTCTTAACTGTAAAATGGGGATAACAATAGCACCTACCTTTCAGGGTAGTTGTGAGAATCAAATAAAGATAGTATTTTCTTAAAAGCTCTTAGCATAGCACCTGCTACATTATAAATGCTAGTCATTATTATTATTATTGGTAGTAATAGTATTATTATTTTAAGAATTTATGGCACAACAAAAACATTTCAGAACATAGTAAACATTTAACTTCCAAATACTTTAAAAGGTTTTTTTTTAAAACTGTTTCAGTGAAGACATTATAGTTTATCACTTTTATTATTCTAATTTTTCCTCAGAAGTATAAAAAAGGCCTTGACATTGCTGGTATTTGAAATGTAGTTTTAAAAAATTAAAGTATAAATAAATGACTTCCTCAAACTGAAAATCTACAGACAAGAACATACTTATGTCCAAACCTCTCCCTATTTCCATAAGCGTTTTCTGCTCAGTGAAAAAGGCAGAGTGCACATGGTAGAAGTAGTATCTCTCCTGGCATACATCTTTCCTGTTTTCTCTTAAAGACTTAATTTTTATACTTAGACATAATAGCATTTACACAGTCTCATGGGTACTTTGTCCTCCACGTCCATATGTTCTCTATCTGTAAGTGAATAGCATGTTTCATCATGAATCATGAGTCTTTGAGAATTATTACTGGTCATTGTATTGATCAGTTACTAATTCTTTCAGAGTCATTTCATCTTTATTAGTGTTGTTATTGTATAAATTGTTCTCCTTGTTTTACTCACTTCACTTTTCATCAGTTCATATACTTCCAGGTTTCTCTGAAATCACCTCTGCCAGCATTTCTTACAGTACAGTAGTATTCCATCACATTTAGATGCCATAATATGTTGAGCCATTCCCTAATTAATGTGTACCTCCTCAGGTTCCAATTCTGCTATAAATAGTTTGTACATATGAGTTCTTTTCCTCTTTTTTTATCTCTTTGGGGTCTTTAGAGACCTAATGGTAAGATAATATCACTGAATCAAAGGGTGTGAACAGTTTAATAACTTTTTGGGTCATAGTTCCAAATTGGTTTGTAGAATGGCTGGGCCAATTCATTCCACTAAAGTGACTGTTTTCCCACAGCCTCACCAGCATTTGTCTCCTTTTTTGTCAACTCAGCCAACTGGATGGGTACAAGATGGTAACTCAGAATTATTTTAATATATATTTCCCTTATTTTTGAATTAGAGTATTTTTCCTTATGGCTATTGATAACTTGTATTTCTTCCTTTGAAAACTGCCTATTTATATCATTCAACCATTTTATCAGTTCAGGAATAAATTTGATTCAAATCCCTGCATACTTTCTTTCATTTCTAATCAGATCCAGGTTACTAAATTTAGCTATGAATTTCCTGGCATCTACAATGAAAAAAGAAAATATACTAGCCTATATCGTTCTGTTTGATCAAAAAACTTACAAAAATCATAAGAAAGTAGTTTTTATTGGCACTGAAATCAGGAAAGAATTTATTAGTTGGCACTGATATCTTAAACAGTGTCTTATAAATCTCACAGAGTTGTTGTTGACATGGTTGTTCCTCATATTGGCTTTCTTTATATGATTTAATATTAAGTTTTAACTTTAAGGTCCATGCAATTTGTTCTTATACCACCCTTTGTCCATCCATGTTACTTCTAGCTACTGACTCCCAGATGATTCTCCCTGCTTTAAATGCTCTTTACATTGTTGTCACTTCCAGTGATTCTTCCCATTTATCTCTGTAACAAATAAGTACCATTTAGTCAAATAAAAAACAAAACGTCAATCTATGAAATACATGTGCTCCATTATGCATCTGTCCTCTACACTACCTCTGCTGGGAGACATGAGATTTGCTTTACCTTCAGTATTATGAACTTATGAAATTTACTGCATTCATCAGAATTCTAAGATCTTTCAATTTTGTTTTTCTTTACATTACTGTAATCCCTTTAAACCCTGTTTACCAAGTTCCTTATTTTTATCTACATCAGTTTATGCAGGCCACTACAATTTTCTCTAAATTTTTCATCTGCAGCATTAAAAAGAGAAATGAGCATAATTTTATGAAGTTTCACTTTTGTCATTAATTCCATGTGTTTTTTTTTCTTATTGAAAACAAACTAGATATGTGTCTCTGCTCTTGAAAACTCAGTAAGAGAGCTGAGAGTATAGTCGAATGCCCTGAAAACATACTTAAGAGAAAAAAAGTCTAGGGATATTTTGATGGGTTGACAGCTATTTGGAAATGTGATCAATCATAGTGTAAATTATTCATATATAATATATTAAACATATATTAACTAATATAGTACTTCAAAACTGAAATGTAGCACTCTGTTCTATTGATCAGTATTTGATGACAAGTCAGCTTGTGCATATTGATGTACATGAAGCCCATAATTCTTTGATGAAAGTGAATGATTAAATTTCAGATTAAATATTGTTTTTGAACAATTTGGGAAATAAAAATAAAACATAATTATTTCAATTTGTGTCATGAATGAAAATGACTCATTATTCATATTTCATAGGAGTTAATGAAACAGCCTTCTGTACCAGTTGCTACCAACAAGCATTTCATGCGTCTGGCAGAGATGGAGCAAACAGTTGCAGAACAAGATAATTCTCTTTGTTCACTTTTGACCAAAATGAAGAAAATGACACATGAAATAGACATGCAAAAGCATATCACTTTAATGAAAGTCAAAGAATTTGAAAGCACCCGAGCTCAGTAAGTGTGATAAAGCAGTCAGGATTACTGTGGGAATGTGTTCTAGAATAGGAGTTAGAAGCCCTCAGCTGGAGTCCTACTCTGACCATTTACTAACCAACTGACTTTTTGAAAAATAGATTTTTATTGATAATCTTCGTTTTTCCATTACCTATAATTATCCCTCACCCTTCTCACAGAGCAAAGAATTAAAAAAAAAAAAGGAAAAGAGAAAGAAGTACAAAAAAATTAGCCAAACCAATATAAGGGGAAAATATGATATTACATTCAATGTACCCCATTTATAGACTTGATTCTCATATCTCTTTCTTGGTAACCATCTGCTATTGGACAGCTCATAGAATCTCTTGAGCTCAGTTTAAAAGTGAAGCTAAGAGTTAATGGGTAATTATATTTGTCCCACCTGCTTCAGAGGGATACTGTAAGATAGCATGTGTGAAAGTACTTTGAAAACTATGAGATAAAGACGTAATACAATATTATGATTGCTATCAATGTTATTAATAGTGGATATTAAGTGTTCTTAGAGCAGTATAATAGGAATTTTGAAGGGATACTTTCAGTGTATAGGTTAAAAAAAGATCTAACCTCAAAGAAATTTAGTGCTTTAAATAATGATATTAAACTAATAAAATATCTAGGATGATAATTGAGATGATTTATTTTGCTTAATTAGCAAATTATTATTTTGAAGAAAAATTTTCTACCTAATAGAAACAGAGAATTAATTGTAATTACTATTACCATTCATTAATAGTAATTCTAGATATGAGAACTTCTAGCATCCTTTTAAAAGTTTTATTTTTAAGAGAAATAGTATTTTAATTATATAATATTAATTTGAAAAAGGTCACTTTGTGGGTATTTTAATTATTATTTTATATATATGATATAACTATTTAGAAAATCATCATCTATTTGAATTCATTCTTTTGTGTTATTTAGGCCTGAGAGATAAAATAAGTGTCTTATACTTTAAGATCATCTCATTTCTATTTAAAACACTTCATTCAAATCCTTCTAAACCTTCATATTTACATTAGTAAATTATTCTTCATTATTATATTCTGTTATTATATAATTACTATTAACATATGTAGGATTAAAATTAATATCCAACACTCCAAGTATTATATTTTATAGACTTTATTTATAATCACTTGAAGTAGAAGGAATAAAAAGGAAATAGAAGTAAAAAAACTTAAATTATCTAACAAAATTAAAACCATGTGAGCAAGTTCTCCTGCCTCTTGCCTTACCTCAACTCCACAGTTCGCTTTCACCAAAAGAGAGAGAAAGAGGTGGGGTTACACCAAATTTATATCCTCCCTAAGTCATCACATAATGTGAGAGAACATGGGATGCTGGGAATTGTGGTTTTTAGGGTTACAGATTCTAATTATGCCATCCTGCTGTGATTCCCGTGGGAAGTGAGCAAGTATAAATCTCCCTGATTTACATGCTTAATTTCCCCATGGAATCAGTACACATAACCAACTTATATCTCTAAAGATCTATAACTAGAGGTACATACAACATTGCACTTTCTAAGGGGAAATTACAATTATTTAGGGATAAGAGGGAAATAAAAAAGAAAACAGAACCAATGATTGCCAAGTACATTGACAAAAAAAAAATTAGGGGCAGCCCTTTGGCATAAGAGTGTACATACAAAATAAATGCATTCAACCCCGCACAGTTCAATTTCACTACATCCCAAAGTTCACTCTGGATCTTTCAGTGCAGTGTGTGATTTCTGTAGGTATCTCCTTGGCACCTTCTCCAAAAAGTTTACTTTCTTGATTCAGGGAGGTAGCAAATTTCTTAACCTAAAATTACCCTTGAACAAGAAAAAATGTTTATAAAACTAGAATTTTATAACAATTATACAATCACCCCTGCGGGAGGGTGTTGACAAACACACAGATCACTCAGGGATACATTGCTGAGTTATGAAGTATGTGAATCAACTGTAAAAAGGAAGTAAAAAACATAAAACAAAGAAACAAATAGAAGAAAAGAAAAATAACTAAAAATTAAATGCTATATAAAATCCTGAGTAAGCAAGAGAGAGTAAGTCTACAACAGGTCCTGGATCAGGGCCCAATAAAATGATTTATGTCCCACAAACCTGTAGGACCATTGTAGCAATATGCACTTACCCAATCAATAGCCAAGACTACAGAAAATTGCCACACTATGGAAGACAGAAAAGGGACTAGATTTTTGCAGTAAATGGAAAATATCATTCCCTGGTCTGATTTTTTTCTTCACTCTCAGGGTTAGGGGAGCCAGAATTATTGCTAAGCCAAGGTACTTTGTCTGAACCTGGCACAGGGAAATCCTGCGTCTGATGTTGTCAAATAGCTGCTTCCTCAAACTCCAAAACAAGTCCTCTGTCTTGGCGCAGATTCTCATCAATCCCACTGGGATTGGTTGGTCTCCTTGACTTTGTGCTTCTTTATTATACATTATTATACATTATACAGAGCACTGTATAATGGCTCTTTTATGATCCTTTCTCCTGGAATCAGACACAATCATTAATCAAAGTTCCATAATATTTAACAATCAGTAGCAGGTTTCCATAGTCTAAAGCGTTTTGGGTATGCATTAATTTTAGGGCTGATGGATGTTATAAACTTATTAGTACAAAATCAAAAAAAAACATTACTATGTAATGTGTGCTTCAAGTACAAAAAATGAGAGAAAAAAGAAAACTCAAATACTCTATTGTACATACAAGGAAAAACAATAATAAAAATTTTTTAATCAAAAATATATAGTTCACAATCAGTGACACACTGTGTTACTCAAAGAGAAGCAGAATACAAAGGTTTCTCACGCAAAAATATGATCCATTTTCTTTTTAACTTGGCCATGATCCACAGTGGGAGTGCAGATTATTTTCACCAAGTAACAGCTTTCTAAAATAGTAGTATAACAGGTAATGCACATTCAAAGAAGTACTAAAATCCCCCAAATCACAAGAGCCCATTTAATGATAATAGCAAACAAACCCTCTTTCATATAGGATTCACATGAGTTGTTGTGTGCCATTTAAAAAAAAAACAAAACTCTGAAGCTCATGGATACTTGTCACAAGTTCTCCAGACCTAGCCTATCTTTCAACCTTGGATGAGATATTTTTAACAAAGTCTATTTACTGCCATCATTCCAAAATGTGGCAGAAGAGCTCAGGAAAACAAACAAACAAAAATCCTCTTTACTGCTGATGAAAATCTTTTGAGTCTAAAACATGTAATAATTACAATTTAAATTATGAGGCTGTTAACTTTTTAGTGGCTTTATTATAGCAAAGTAGAGATAGTAAAGAGAGAGAAAGAGATTCCTTCAGGTAAGTGAGCAGAGCACAGAGCCAGAGACCCACACCTGCCCCACCTTAACCAAAGCAAAGCTCAAGCTCCCAAAAAAGAGCCCCATGGCGTGGTTCTCAGCCAAATTTATTTCCCAAGCCCCTGTACATCAAATGAGGATGTATTTAAAAGGATACTGGGAATTTAGCTCAGGTTTGGCAAATTTTCCACTTCCACAAACATCACCAAGAATCTAGATCATTCTGGTGGAAGGGGAGAGTCAGCTGAAGAGTTAGAAATTTAAAAAACCCATCTAGTGGTTACAAAGCCCCCTGGGAAAACCTTCCCACCTCCCGGATGAGATTGTAAGAGCCATAAAAGATATGTCTTTATATATGTCCCATCCATTGCAATGTGGAGGCAAGGGCTGCAGTAGTGAAAATCACTTCTGATGTCTCATCCATTACATTTTTTAATAATTGTGGAGGTGGGGAATACAATAATGCTATTGCACTGCACTTTAGCTACTAAATGGACTTTTACCTTTTGTTACAAACAACTCAAAGGTAGGCAAATGATCAGTCAGAGGTAGTGGTACTCCTAGATATCCTGAAAAATCACTTATGAAGACCTCTTAAAATTAGTTTAAATTTTTAGGTCATTAAATTCTCCAAAGATTGTACACAGGTTGTAACCAGTTTGATGGAGTCCATCCATCATCTATGTGACAATCAGCAAAGGCAAAAAAGGCACAAAAGGCTGGGTAGGTAATATGTGACCTCGATGGATCTAGTGACAAACTCAGTATCCATAAGGACTTATGGTCAAGATATGGAAAGGATTTGCCCAACTTGACTATGGGCTTTTACAATGGTATTATCTCCAGTCCAGTCATAGGGGGAGGTACAAATAAAGACAGTGTAACAGCACATATAGCTAATGACCAAAACACAGTAGTTGAAACTGACAGTGTAAAAGAATATATTAGATTAGATCAATATGTGAACTAAAAAAAAAACAAAATTAAATTTTAAAACAAATCAGCAAATACAATATATGTGACAGGATACAGTCACTGAATTCAAGAGTCCATTTCTCCAATTCCAATAGCAGCTTTATAGAGACCTCTTCACTATTTGGAAGGGAAGAAACTAGAACAGTTAGCAATGGAGTCTGTAAAGCTAAAAATTTACCTCCAGACTCTTTAAGGTTCTTTCCCCTCCCGAGTACCATCATCCATTTAGATTCCTTTGGTCACACCTCTGGGGTTCCTCATACCAACACTGGGGATAGTGTGGACGAAGCCCCATATTGGGTGTGATGCAGAGACTGGGCAGGCTAGAATGGCAAGGGGGTGTAGGGAGATGAATCTCCCCCCTGAATCTCAGAATTACTCAAGCTAATTGCAAGGACAAGTGCACCCAGGAACAGTAGTAGTAAGAAGTACATCCCAAAACTTTGAGCTGTGTGAGCTCTGTAATGCTCTTCTGGAATGGGAGCTATTTGAAATAGGCAAGAAACTGAGCCAGGCATACAATTCTATATATTAGATTGGTTGCCAATGTACTTCCAGTCTTTAGGTGACACTAGCCTAGTATGTACTGGCTAGGAGTAAAAACCTCATAAGGCTAGTAGACAAAGACATACCCCAATTAGCCTTTGAATGGAAGATGGCCTGAAAGGCTTTAGCCAGAGGCTAAGTTAGTGAGGGAAAACAAAAACTTTCTCCTTAAGGCACATTGAAGGTAAAAACTCCTCAGAGCCACTTAGCTGAGCTGGACTGGGAGAGCAAAAAGGGTTTAAGCAGCTTCTGCTTGAGACCCACATGGGGGTTTAGGAAAGGCCTAAAGAGAGAATAAACTTTTAGGAGTAAGATAAGGCTAAACTTTCCGAATTTAGCCCAATAATTAATACCTTCTAATAACAACAACAAAAAACTGAACTGAAATTATTAACTTCCTCCAACACTCTGGGATTCTGGGCTGCAAGAGGGTATCTTTTGGGGAGGCAGGGTTGCTTCCCCAAGGTGAAAGGAATCAGGAGGTTTAGAGGCTAATTGTTGCTAAACACACACACAGAGCTTAACAGGCTGCAGTGAGCATTCAGGTGTTAGCAATGCAAGGAAAAGAGGGGTTAATACTTTACCAGCCACAACAATAGCAATAGCAACAGCAATAGGAGGAGCAGAGGCTGTAGGCTTGGGAAGGACTCCCTAGGCCAGGGGTTTGCAACCTTTTTGGCCGTGAGAGCCATAAACACCACATTTTTTAAAAAGTAATTTCATGAGAGCCGTCCAGTGCTCATAGTGCGGCTCCTGTAACAGCGCCTGAAAAAAAAAATTTGACTTTATGGCTCCTGCAGAAAGAGCCATATCTGGCCCTCAAAAGAGCCAGATATGGCTCGAGACCCATACGTTGCCAACCCCTTCCCTAGGCAATTAGCAGGGAGGCAGGAATGGCAGCAGCAGGCCCTAGCAGCAACAGCAGCAAGAATCAAGGCAGACTGGTCTCCACTGGGGGGAAAGTTGAAAAAAGCCGAGGCAGGAGAAACACGGTGTTTTTTAAAAATCTATTCACTTAGAGAGAATTACGGGTTCTAAACCCCACTTCTAGTCACCAAAAATGTAGGATTTAAATTAATGTTCAGTACTCCAAGTATTATATTTTATAAAGTTTATTAATAATCACTTGAAGTATAGGAATAAAAAGGTAATTATCAAACAAAATATAAGGCCACATGAGTAGATTCTCCTGCCACTCACTACCTCCACCAAACAGGATCACAGGAAGAGAGAGAGAGAGGCAGAGCTACACCAAATTTAGGTCCTCCCTTTGTTAGCACATAATGTGAGAAGGAACATGGGATGTTGAGAATTGTAGTTTTTAGGGTAACAGATTCTAATTACACATATAGCATATTATTACATTACTTCATTATTACATTAATGTAAATAGTGAGGTGTGGTGTTATGACTTTTGATGTTTATTCATGGAATTTATTATATAATCAGAATAAATCAAGCTATTCTTCCTTCCAATCCAGTCTTCTCATCCCCAGTGAATCAGGGTTAAAGAATCTGAATAATAATGAATGCCTGCCTATACTCTTTCTTTTAGTTAGGCCTACTTATTCATACTAGAATTGGACACAATCAAAAGACTTATTAAGGGGAAGTTGGGTTGCACAGTGAATTGAGGGCCAGACCTACAGTCAGGAAAACCTGGGTTCAAATCTGGCATCAGATACTTCCTAGCTGTGTGACCCTAGGCAAGTTATTCCAGTTATCTAGCCCTTTCAAGACATAAGGTAAAGGTTAAAAATTTAAAAAAAGAAGAAGAAGAAGAAGAAGATTGTTTAGCCCCTTTTCATTTACATAGTGAGGAACTAGAACAAATGATTCTGGTGTTCTCAATTACCTAAGCAATAACAACTTATTTAATTTGGTAAGAGTCTTTGGAAACTTAAAAATTTAGTAAAGTTTATTGCTTTGCAATACCATCATATGTTTTCCCATTGTAATTAATATGTGTGATACTGTAATAAAATTCAGAATTTTGTCATTGGAGCAAAGCAGGCATTCAAACAGAATATAATTCTTGAAGCTTGGGAGAACATTGATGACTAATAAAGTCTTCATTGGCCATTCAACTTTAGTAACTGAATTGCATGGTGAAAGAGCTTTCCAAAATAGAGCACAAGGACTTGGAAAAGCAGAGCCCCTCACTTACTCAAGTTGTTGAAGAATTTCCTGGGGCAGAGGATTGTTCTCTATGACTTCATTCAGTTCTGGAACCACACACTGCTAGGCCTCTCCTTTGCCATTCATGACATATTCAAAATGATTTCTATCCACGTAAGGAGCATGTAGCTCAGATAACTTTCATTCTAACAAAATCAAGATAATTTGGGAATTCCATTTAATACATGCTCATTTGCTTGTCTTAGACTTGAAGAAAATCATGCAGAGGTTGTGAAAAGTCTGCATGCTGAGATAGAAGACTTAAAGTATTCTATGTGCCAGACAGAGAAAGAACTGCAGTACTTTAAATCTGAAGTACAGATTCAGAAAGAAGCCAACACAAGAGCTCCAACAGTCACCATGAAAAATTTAGTAGAACGGCTCAAGAGCCAATTAGCCTTGAAAGAGAAACAGCAAAAAGTAAGTATTCAGCAACACCATTATTAATGCAAGAAAGTATGCAGTGTGTTGCTGTGATTTAGAATGTAGTGTTAAAATGTTTTGATTACTATTTCACCATTTTGTTTCAGTTAAAAAGAGATTCTTGATTACCTTTTAATTATTTAACACTGGAAAATATGACCTTTACTAAGAATGTCCTTCATTTTCATTGAAACCTATGAAAACCTGTTATGCCTTATATGAAACTTTAAATACACTTGCTAAAGTCTTTGAGGAGATAAAAGGTATTCTAGAATCACTATGCCAGCTTCCCTTGATGAGCTGAGGTACCTAGGCTAAGAAGAGGGTAACCTTTAATAGTTGATCACTCACTTCCTGCTACTTTCTTCTCACTAGGTTTTCTCAACAACACTCTCTGGATCCTCCTCCTACCTGTCTGACTACTCCTCCTAAATCTCCTTTGCTGGATCTTTATCCAGGTCATCCCTGCTCAATGGATGGGTGTTCTCCAAGGCTTTGTCTTAGGTGCTCTTCTCCCTTTATACTATTTTACTTGGTGATCTCATCAGTTCTCTTGGAATCACTTTTCATCACTATACAGATGATTCGCATTTCTACTTATCTATCCCTAATCCCTATCTTGACCTCTTTTCTCTTTATTCTAACCTATTACACATCTTAAACTGAATATTGTATGGATATCTTCAACTCTGTATATTTAAGACTGAACTTATCATCTGTCTCCCCTAACTCTCTTTTCCTAACTTCCCTGTTACTTCAGAGAGTTACCATCATCCTCTCAGTTAACCACACTCTTAACTCTTTCTCACCTGCTATATTCATTCCATTTCCATTCATATTCCAGTATTGCCTGCCATTTCTACCTTCATAACATCTACTTCCTTTTCTCCTCTGTTACTGCCACTGCCCTGGTATAGGCTCTCTCATCTCTTCATGCCAAGACTACAGCAATAACCTATTGATTGGTCTTCCTGCCACAAGTCTCTCCCCACACCAGATAATCTTATATTAAACTGTCAAAGTGATTCTCCTGAAGAACTTCCACTATTCAATTTTCAGGATCAAATATAAAATCCTGTCTTTGATTTTAAAGACCTTCACAACCAGGCTCCTTCCTATTCTTCTAGTCTTATTATTTATTTTATTATTTATTTATATATATTTATATTATTTAATCTCGTTAACAAATGCTACAATCTGTTCAGTGACAGTGGCCTTCTTGCTATTCCTCACAATGGACACTCTATTTCCTGATTCTTAAATTTTAACTGACTTTCCCCCATGTTTTCAGTTCTCACCTTATCTCTATCTATCTCCTGACTTCCTGGCTTCCTTCAGGACTAGCTTAAATTCTATCCTCTGCAAGAAGTCTTTCCCAATCTTGTGCCTTCCCAAGAGATTATCTCCAATTTATACTGTGGTTAGATTGTTTTTCCATAATTGGCTGCATGGTCTCTCCTTCATTAGACTGTGAGCTTATTGAGGCAAAGTACTGTTTTAACTTTCTTCATATCTATAAAGTTTAGCATAGTACCTGGTACAAATAAATATGATAAATATTTTTTAAATAGACTTAAAGAGCATCTCCACATACCAAAAGAACCAGCAGATATGATTGCCAAACCACCATTAGTAGTCTTTGAAAAATCCTAGCAAATAGAAGAGGTGCCACAGGACTAGAAGGGACAAATTTCCTTATTGTCACAGACTACTTCATAGGATCGGATCATAGATATAGGACTAGAATGGATTTTAAAGGCCATTTAGTCTAACCTCCTTATTCTCTCGATGTGGAAACTGAGCCCCAAAAAGATAAAGTATGTTATAGGTAGAAAGTGAAAGAGTCAGGATTTGAATCCAAGTCCTCTGACTCCAAATCCATGACTCTTTTCACTATTCCACAATTCAGTGGATAATTCCACTCTTCCTCATCCGATCATAATTAGTTAGCTTATGTTTAATGTTCCAGAGCATCTGATTCCCAGATGCCTGAGGTGTTTAGTTCTTCATCTGTCTAGAAACTCAGTCCCAAATCATTTATCTTCCTACTACAAATAATGAGAAGAGTCTCTTCAACATCTTAATCACTTTCCCTCAAAGTGTGTCTTGTTTTTCTTTGTCTTTTAGTTTTTTGTAGTTTTCTCTTTGTAAACTTCATTTCCAAAGATTTCCTCATAAAAGCAAAGCATTTGTTATGAATGTCTAGTTTGGCTCTTTCTCTCTCATAGAAATTCTTCATTTATATTCATAGGTCAGGTTTAACACATATGCACATACTGAATTTCCACTGGTTTTAACATGTGTCATTGATCAAGACCTATTTCCATATTATCGATAGTTGCATTGGTGTGGTCCTTTCAAGTCTACATCCCTATTTGGGACTATGTACTTTAGAAACCATTTTATGTGTGCATTAGATAAGGGTTGAAATAAATAGCTCATCAGCTCTCTTTCAGCTCTAAGACTAATTTAAAATTATTACTTTCAGAAAACATGGGTGAACTTCTGTCTGCACCAGTAGAGAGAGAACCCACATAGATACATATATACATACATACTTGCATGTATATATGTTTTATTAAAGCCCTTTCTTTTGGATCATATTAGAAATCCATTTCTTGTGCGTTTTTAATAAGCAGTTTATCATATCAAATCTTTATTTTTCTAAAATACATTTTATGAATTTGAATATCTCTAGGCCCTTAGTCGAGCACTTTTGGAGCTTCGGGCAGAAATGACAGCTGCTGCTGAAGAACGCATCCTTCTTTCTGCATCCCAGAAAGAGTCAAATCTCAATGTTCAACAGATTGTTGATCGCCATACTAGAGATCTTCAGGTGAGCATCAGTGACTTAGGTGATTTATTTTTTATCTAAGAATTCTCTTAAAAAACAGTTTATTCTAGTATGTAGGTAAGTCAACCCATTGGGTGGGGTACAATGTGTGCATTTAATTGCACATTTTTTATGAAAAAAAATTCCATTCTCTGTGGCATTCAGATTTTCATGTATAATAAGTCAAAATGTTTTATATTAAAAGGCTTTTTTGGATAATTATAGGGGGTAAAGTGTGGGTGGATTGTCATGCTGTTTGAAAATGAAAGATCATTTTCAAACATCATATAAGGTTCACAAATG
Source organism: Gracilinanus agilis (assembly GCF_016433145.1). Lineage (NCBI taxonomy): Eukaryota > Metazoa > Chordata > Mammalia > Didelphimorphia > Didelphidae > Gracilinanus > Gracilinanus agilis. The sequence goes on from NC_058134.1 coordinate 244,387,744, forward strand.
GGTGTATAATACCACACTTTTTTGATACATTAGTTTTGCTGATTTTTTTAATGAGCATACTCTCTAAGAAAGGGTGCAGAGAGGGATATAGTGATAAATGTAGATGATATAAAAACAAAACATAACAATAAATGGTGAATGCAACAGTAGCTCAAAGTTTGACCATAACTTGCTGTAGAAAACTCACTATTAAAAAAGAAATGCTAGGAAAACTGAAAAACAGTATAACAGAAATTAGTTTTAAACCGATAGTCCACATTAGAGTTAGTACAAATGTATACACAACCTGAATGTAAAAGATTACATCATTTAAAAAAGGAAAGGAACAAAATATCTTTTATCACTACAACTTAAAGGATAATGCTGAACTAAAAAAGGAAGATAAAATCATGAAAGGCAAAACAGACCATTTTAGTTACATATAATTAAACTTTTGCTTGACTGAAATTGGTGAAAAAGAATAAAAAGAAACCATTGAATAAAGAAAGTTTTTGCATTAAAAATCACTGACCTAAGTTCAATATCTAAGCTCTCTATATATAGGGAATTGACCTATATATAGGGAATTGACACAAATATATAATAAGGGATATTGCAAAGTACAAATGACCACTTGTAGAAGGGGATTGCAAATTAAAACCGAAGTTTCTCCCTAAAATTATTGGGCAGCAGTGACAGAAAATTGAAAGAGGCATTATGTTATACAAAGGCTTTAAGAAGACTAGAAACGGGGGCAGCTGGGTAGCTCAGTGGATTGAGAGTCAGGCCTAGAGACAGGAGGTCCTAGGTTCAAATCCGGCCTCAGACACTTCCCAGCTGTGTGACTCTGGGCAAGTCACTTGACCCAATTGCCCACCTTTACCACTCTTCCACCAAGGAGCCAATACACAGAAGTTAAAGGTTTAAAAAAAAAACAAAACACTAGAAACAACTCTTGGTGAAATGGTGAACTGGTCCAGCCGTTCTAGATATTGGCTTAAAATTATGTAAGAAAAGTTTTCACCTTTGACCCATAAGTCTCCCTACTGGATGAGGAAGTCAAACAGAAACCAACACCTAACATATAACAAAATATTCATAAAAGCTCTCTGCATATTAGCAAAGAACTGGAAAGAAAGTGGGTGCCCCCAAAATGGGAATTGCCAAAAAAAAAACAACAAACCAGCAACTGTAGTATGTGAATATATAATACTGTTGTGTGATAAGAAACAGTAAATATGAAGAATTCAGAGAAATGTGGGAAGATTTGTATGAATTGTTTCAGTGAAATAAGTAGACTCAAAAAAACTAATATATATACAATGGCTACAATAGTGTTAAATGAGAAGATCACGATAAAATCAAAGCCTTAATTATGGAAAGGATAGTGGTGGTTCTGGAGTAAAGATGATAAAGTGTTTCCCCAGAGGCAAAGGACTATAAGAGCAGAATGTTGTATACATTTTCAGACATGGTTGCTCTCTCAGGTACCTTTGCTCAGTTTTTCTTTGTTCCTAGATAAGGTTCAGTTTGGGATTTATGTGGTTGGGTTATTTTTCCAGAAATAGATTGAAAAATAGAATTCATCATTAAATCTTATTTTGTAAAAAAAAATGTTTCCAAAACAAAATATTTTCTTTCTTCTTTGTAAAGGTTCATATAGAAGATTTAAGTGAAAATCTTCTAAAATGTAAAGAAGCTCTTAAAACAAGTAAAAGCAGAGAGAGCTCTCTGAGCAATCAGTTGGATGAGTTAAACAAAGAAATGCAGAAAAAACAGAAAGCTTATAATAAAATACTTAGAGAAAAAGAAGAATTAGAAAAAGAAAATGAAGAACTGAAAAAGCGAATTAAAAGGTTAACCAGTGGATTACAGGTAAAGATTTTTTTCATGTGTGTTGATATCTTAGCCCTTCATTTGCCATTTATGTGGTAGTAGAAGAGTTTTTGTATGTAAAATTTACTTCAATTTGTCATTATTGAATCTTTATCTACTTAATAAAGCTGGCTATTAGATTAGTATGGTTAAAATAGCTATCCATTAGTAAATGGTTCTGTTGGAATCAGAATAATTGGATAGTTTACCTTTTTCTTACTGAAGCGCATACAATTGTACCTGGTAGTGGCACCAAGCATTTTTATTAGATGTAAAAAATATTTTCAAAACATTTCTTGTGAGAAGAAAAGTTACCTCACATTTTATTTCAGTATCTGATAGACTAAAATGCAAAGACATTCTTTGATTTTTCAGAGCAAGCCTCCTGGAGATAACAAACAGAGTCTGATAGATGAACTTCAAAAGAAAATTAAAAATTTAGAAAGTCAACTGGAAAGATTTAGTGATGAAACAGAAAGGAAAGAAAAGGTATGTAAACAACAGTCCATTGTTATTGATTAAATATGATTAAATATGGATTGGTTGATTGATTAACCAAGTTTTCTATTAGTCAGCAAATGTACTGATTGCTTACCAAGTTTTCATACTTGTGCTAGGTGGAAAATAAACTTGAATAATGGAAATAAACTTGAATAACACTTGTCACTAGTTGGAGAGACATAAGTACCACATGGTTCAAAGAGAACTCAGCCAAGTTGTGATGTACAGAAAGTACTGATGTACAGAAAGAAGAGACCACTGTGGTCTGGAGTACTCAGACCAGACTCAAATTAGGCTTTTAAAGATAAGTAGCTTTGAGAAGAGAGGGAAAGGAATATTCCCAATAGTTAATCAATCAGTCAATCAACATTTATTAAACTAGGGACTATACTGAGTACTGGGGATACAAAAAGAGGCAAAAGTTAGGCTCTGCCTTCAAGGAGTTCATAATCTAATTAGGAGACAGCATGTGAACAAAGATGTACAAACAACCTACATACAAGACAAATAAGACTGAATAATTGAAAAGGGGTTAGGAAAGACTTCCTGTAGATGGGATTTTAGTTTGAAGGAAGCGAGAGAAGCTGTAGATGGAATGAGGAGGGACAGACTTTCCAGGCATTGGGACAGCCAGAGAAAATACCCAAAGCTGAGAGATGGAGGGTCTTGTTTGTGGAACCACCATAAGGCCAGTGTCACAGGATGCAAGAGTATGTGTCAGAGATAAGCTATAGGAAAACTAGAAAGGCAGGAGGCATCTAGATTATGAAGGACTCAGAATGCCACCCAAGCATTTTGTATTTGTTCCTGGAGTTTCTGGAGTATCAGTGATGGAAGCCAGCCTGCCTAGTGAGAGGGCATGAGCAAAAGAGGAGTCCCAGGTGGCATAAGAAAGTGTAGGTAGAAATCAAAACACTCGGCCACAAATACCAGCGTGGCCGCCAACCAACCTGCTGTTTGACCTTTTGTAATTCCCTTGACCTTTCTAGTTCTCAGTTTCCTCATCTGTAAAATAAGAGATTCGACTAATTAACCTCTAAGGGCCCTTCTAACACTTAATAATCTACCAGGATGATGTATTCATAAGGCAGTGAGCAATAATATTATGAGCTCACAGTTGTAGAGTATTTTCCTTGTCACAGCTGTGTGAGGCAGGTAATATGGGTATTATGTTTTCCATTTTATAGAGAAGGAAACTGAGGCTCAGTAATGTTACATATCTCGCTTCTGGTCACGTGGCTATTAAGTCTCCATGGTAAGCCTGAGATCTGACCCCATCTCTAGGACTTTTCCCATTATTTAACTCTTTTCATAGTCCTACCACTAGAGAAATAGAAGTTGTGCTAAAAAATAGTGAAAAAGGCAGTAGGAGAACAGATTATGAAAGGCATGAGAGGCAGGAGAAAGTTTAGACTTAATGCATTTGGAGAGTAACAAATGTTTTCTAAAGATTAGTCAAGCTCTAGATGTGCTTGGTGGATTGGAAATGGATTGAGAATAGTGAGGGAGATGTGGTGTTATAGTTGTTCAAGTTCATCATTTGATGAGAATTTGGATTGAGTTGCTAGCAATGTGAATGGAGAAGACAGAGCGGATTTAAGAGACATTTAGAAGGAAGAAATGGCAGGCTTTGATCATTAATGGGCAGAAGAGTTGTTGCATTGTGTGTTAAGAAGATACACTTATTTGAGAAATTTAGGAACCAGAAGGATGAAGTGTAGTAGAGTACATTTGGGTAAAGATGAATGCAAGGAAAATGGAAATGATATTTCCTTTGGAATACACTATGCTGAAGAAAGAGATCATAAACATCTTAAACTGGTGAAGATATGATATAGTAGAGACTTTGGGTTTTTAAATATTTGGTTGAGCTCACTTTACATCAAAAGCAAAACAGCTACTAATTTACTGATATGCCTTAATGATAGATCATTCTTCAAAAAGCATAGCAGCTACAGCAGGGGAATTCTGTTCTGGATCTGATTTGCATCCATGGGAAGGAAATTAGTTGTAGGATTGGGAATGAAGGGTCCCTTGGGAGAAGCATCTGAACCACCTTAAAATATCTAATGGAAAAGAAAAGGAAACTGAATAGTTTCATAAGCACCATGAGGAGCAGGTCCCATAGGGTGCAGAAGAAGGATAGGTAGGATTTTAAGGACCAATCTACAAGGGAAGTCAACCCAATAAGAATAGAAAACCTTAGTAATGAAATCCTGCAGTTGCAAAGAGAAACAATTCCAGTGAGGAAGAAAGGTGATTTGTTTGAATAGATCAGGGGTAACCCACTAACCAGTAGGGTTTAAAAGTATTTGTTCAGAAGGTGGAAGAAAGGAGAGGTAACAAGATGAATTCAAAACAATCTTACAGAAATAGTATGATTACTGAAGCTCATAATGAGTGGAAGGTGAGGGAAAATGGAATCATAGATGAAAGTAAGAAAGGGACAAGGATCTCTGGTTGGGATGGATAAGATGATGAAGACTGACATCAGAAAGGTCAGAGCTGCCCAGTTCTTTTTCTCTTCACCAAATGAAATATCTTTGTGCTGGAAAGAACAGAACAAAAATGGTTAATAGAAAGTTGATGACCCCAATAAGTAAGGAAGGTTGCAAGAGAGCACTTCACTGCCCTTAATGAGTTCAAGTCAGCTGATCCATGCAGGTTCCTTCCTTGCATTCTGAAAGAACTGCATACAGATATGTATGCTGAATCACAGTCTGCAGTCTTTGACGGGTCATGAGGTCTGCTTCAGAAAATGGAGAAGGACAGATGTTGTCTTAGCATTCAAAAAAGGGCAACAAAGGGGCAGCTGGCTGGCTCTATGGATTGAGAGCCAGGCCTAGAGACAGGAGGTCCTGGGTTCAAATCTGGCCTCAGACACTTCCTAGCTGTGCGACCCTGGGCAAGTCACTTAACTTCCATTGCCTACCCTTACTGCCCTTCTGCCTTGGAACCAATACATAGTATTGATTCCAAGATCAAAGGTAAGGGTTAAAAAAAAACAGGCGGGGAACAATGTATGTAAGCAGTGTTGATTGATTAACCAAGTTATTCTAGCAAGCAACACATTTATTGATTCCCTGCTGAATGAGTATTCATATATGTTAGGTGCACGTGGATTAAAGTGATGCCTCGTGTGTTTTCCCCAGCCTTATCAGGTCATGTAAGTAAGAACTATACTTCTTTTTCTGTTCTTATTTTATAGAGCTGTCAAGAAGAATTAATTCGATGGGAAGAAGGTAAAAAATGGCAAGTTAAAACTCAAGGGATGCGAAATAAATTGAAAGAAAAAGAAAAAGAAGTGGATGCCTTAACCAAGCAGTTGAATACTATGAAAGAGCTTTTGACCAGGTAAGTTTAAATTTATTCCTGAATCTTATGACATGAAAAAAATTCCCTTTTTAATGAACTTAAAACATCAGTACAGCTTTAATGTATAAATTAACTTAATTATTAATATAATTTTATGATTAATATCTAAAAGTATTCTATTTTGGTTCCAATTATAATCTCTAATTTGGTTTATCTTATTCTTACAAAATATATTTTAAGTGTTTTTTGTGGTATGATTTATCATTTGTTTATATGGGTGTATGATTGAGGATTTGTGTTTTAAAAGATTATTACAAAAATGAATAATATGGAAATAGGGATCAAGTAATAATACATGTATAACCTGGTAGAATTGCTTGTCAGCTCCAGGAGGGGGAAGGGAAAAAGAGAAGGGAGAGAAAATGAATGATGTAACCATGGAAAAATATTTAAAAATAAATTTAAAAAAAAGATTTATGTGAGGGGGTGGTCCTAGTTTTTAATGAATTAATTTAAGTCCAATATAATGTTTGGTGTTGCCTAAGTGTATATGCAAATATGTAGCTAAATATATGTCATAGAAAGTATTAGAGTATCTTTTACTTTATTAATAATGAGTACTGTATTAAATACCACAGGTCTGATAAAGATAAAATCACATTACAAAAGAAACTAAAAACAAGTGGTGTAACTGCTGATCGTGTTATTGGAGCACATGCTTTGGATTTAGAAAAAGAATTAGAAGAACTTAGAAAAACGAATATTGCACTAGAAAATGAAATAGGTTATATGAGGTAAGCATTTTTAAGGAAGCCTGCTATTTAAAGGAAGTGGTTTTGAATATAACAACCTCTCATCTGAATCTTTAAACTATATTCATCTACTTTGTGTTAAAATGAAAAATATCATTCAAAACCCATTCACAATACTAGAATTGCAGAATTAGAAGGGATTTGAAGGTCTCCTAGCACCTATTTAGAGCATAATACTATCAAGTGACATTTATATTGAAGTTGAACGTTTACAATTAAGAAACCTTTCACTCATCACACATGTTATATACAATCCAGTAATTCATTCCATACAGTAGCTCATTTGTCCCCCACAACTCTTATGAAGTAGGTGCTACAAGAATATTTCTTTTGGTCCAGTATGCTACTCCATTATGTTCATAAAACACAATTTGTTTCTTTAATTCTTTGCAACTATAAAAAAAATGTTGCTGTGAATATTTTGGTTTTTGTGGGACATTTCTGTCTTGGGGTTGTTCTTGGGAGTGTATGAACATGACTTCTATTTTGTTTTACTTTATTTTTTTTTTAAACCCTTAACTTCTGTGTATTGGTTCCTAGGTGGAAGAGTGGTAAGGGTGGGCAATGGGGGTCAAGTGACTTGCCCAGGGTCACACAGCTGGGAAGTGTCTGAGGCCAGATTTGAACCTAGGACCTCCTGTCTCTAGGCCTGACTCTCAATCCACTGAGCTACCCAGCTGCCCCTGAATGTTAGGTAGCAATAAAACCATCTAACTATGGTTAGATATGGTATAAATAAATTTTTGCCATTTTTGATTCTTTGCAGGACCCAGCAAGCTCTTCCCAGAGATTCTGTTATTGAAGACTTACATTTACAAAATAGATACCTTCAGGATAAGCTTAATGCTTTAGAAGAACAGATTTCAAAAAAAAGTGCATTTTCTAAGCCTTCGGTAAGTCTGATTTTATTTTGTTAAATGGCAGTTAATAAAATAGGAATCAATTGCTAGCGTCACATTTTACTTAAGTATCCCGCTAGCTGTCATTCTATTGATTCCTTTTATTTAATGTCAGTGAACTAGTTCACAAGTGCACATTGTAATCTGATGAATATTAATTTTGTGATTGTTTCTTACCTAGTCCTGGTGAAAGTATGAGGCCCACTATGCATTCCCATTTGCTATGAGTGTCTAGTTTGACTCTTAACGTGCTATTAATATTACAAGTACTTTTGTGCCTAGAGGCAGTGTGGTAAAGCAGAAAAAAATAGGCATCAACATTTCCAACAAATGAACATGGTAGGTGCCTGTTTTTTTCTGTAAAAATGAATCACAAATATGGAATTGTTTATGAAAGCCTCAATGTAAGACATTCGGCACAGATTTCTTTTCTATTATTTTTTCTTTTTCTTCTTTCCATGCTCCGTCTCAACTGTTGCTTCAAAGCTGTGTCCAGCCTATGACACAATCACTCTCTTCTCCCCTGCTACCAAAACTAGTAAACACAAGCATATTGTATTTCCCCAAAAGAACAATTTACTTGGGAACAAAAAAAATGGGAAGAAAATAGTTGGCCGTAAAAGCTTTGATAATCGACATGGTCAGCTAACCAGAAAAGGTCAGTGTATCGATGATGCAGGCTCTCAGGCAGATGAAACTCTGACAACTGCTAGTTCAGAGTCCTACGAGCCCAGAGCATGCAGCTGGTTGAATCCATCCTGGCAAACTGAGTCTGAACCAGAAGATTATTTTGAAAGTGTACCAGATGGAGAGGAGGAGGGACTGAATCAGAACTATTACAAGAATGGAAACAGAGTCCATGAAAATCAAGAAGAGCAAAAAGGAAGAAAGACTGAATGTGGACAAGGAAACCTAGCAAAGATGAAAGACAAAAGTCCATTGGATCTAGAGGATGCCAATGGAGAGTTTAAAAATGTTGGCTTGAGTGAGAATGTAAATCCACATACTGAAGAAAACGCACAGGCAGAAAACAATCCTGAGTGGATCAGATGAACCAAAACATTGGTTGAGGAAACTGCCCAGGTTTGATAAGAGTGGCAGTCCTTTGTGAGCAGAGAGGGATTATTCAATATAAACTGAAACGTACACACTGTCTCCTGGTGGTTTTTTGGTTTGTTTGTTTTGGTTTGGTTTTGATATCTACATAGCTAGACTTCTTCTCAAGCTTGTACTTTTAACTAGTTTCCACAAAATAATCCTTTTTCCATATGACAGGAACTGAACTTTTTTTAGTTGAAATTTCTGATATTCTTATCTACTAATTTTTTAGTGTTGGTACACTATTCAGAAAGCAGTTTGACAATTAGGGCAGCAAAAGGGAAAAGATTTATTTTTTATCTCTTCCTCTTCTCCAAAGAAAATTGCTAATTACAAATGAACTGCCATTACAGGGAATGCCATTACAAAGGAAGGCAATAAAGGATATTAACAATAATGCCATTCCCTTGGGCATGGCCAGTAATTCATAGTAGCAGTACTTTATAATAGGTAGGGTTACAACACGATCCTCTTATCACATGTACTCTTTGCTTAGGAAATAATCCTTTATGAAGAAGCATCTGAAGGAGTACTGTTTGCATTATAGTATAGAAGAAGGCAAGTCCAGCTGATAAAACATTGAACTTTTTTGTAATTCTTCAATGTTAACCAGACACTTGATAGCACTGACCCTTTCACTTCCTATCTCAAACATCCCAACCACTGCATACAGAAAAATCTGCCTAACCTCCCATTCTGTCACCATACCAGATATTCCAGAAGTGAGAACAGGCAGAGAGTGCAGGCATTTGGTGTCTGGCATCGCCTTTCTTTCTCTCAAGTTCCACTTTCCTCTGCTGACTTACCTCCCTGCAGAAGCTTTCTCTCATGCCAGAAATGCAGTCCCTCATCCGTTCTGCCTCTAAATCTTTGACTCCACACAAAGCCTTAACTCGGGTGCCACCTTCTCCTTGAAGCCTTCTCTGATGCCCTCAGCTCATGTTCTCCTTCCCCAAAATTATCTTGTAATTATGTTGCCTTCCCTAGTACAAGGTAAACTCTTTGAGCATAGAACTGTTTGTCTTTGAATCCCTAGTGCCAAGTAAAATGTCCAGCACTTAGTGGATGCTTAATAGAGGTTTGTCAAATTACAAGAAGTTATTTTTACTTGTTAAATTACAGTCAAAAGGGTCACCCTGCAGTGGTTTTTCATCTCTCACTCCATATAGGATACAAACCTGATTTGATGACTTTTACATAACTTAGGATAATTCTCTTCTAGAATCTGTTTTAACTTTTTCATCTAGCAATCCTGTTTTCCATTTACTTATTTTAATTTTCTCTGAATCTTCCATAATTTATCACCTCCCTTTCTTTTCTAAAAGATATTTTATTTTCCCAATTACATGTAATAACAATTTTTAACATCTGTTTTCCAATATTTATAAGATCCAAATCATCTCCTTCTCTCCTCCTCTCCCCCTGATATGGTATTGTCCTCCATTTTACAAAGGTCCCCTTTTAGAAAAGGTATTTTTTCCTACAATATGATTTCATGAAGTATTTTTCCCATGTTATTTTCATGAAGTCAACAGAATTGGGATCAGATGATCAGTCTAGCAGAGAACAGGAGCTTCAGAAGGAATACCTGAAAGTCTCATCTGAAAACATTGAACTAAGATTTCAACTTGAACAAGCAAATAAAGATTTACCAAGGTTAAAGGTACATTTTTCTATATTTTAGAAATATACTTTAGTTACAAAATATTTGTCTTTAGCATATGTGTGTATCTTAGTTTGTGAGAAAATAAAAGTAGAAAATCTTAATATATAACCATTTAACTTTGATGATAAACTTGTACCATATGTGCTCATATGTATATAGATTACTGCTTTGGAATATAAGAAAATTCGTACACATAGCACCATTATTAAGAGTTGGCGTATTTTAGTATAAGAATTATGCTCACTTGTAAGAAATTACATTTTGCGGGTGTCATCAGGTTTATGCTGATATGTACTTAAATCAATGGTTTTCCAAATCTAAATCTAGTTGCCAAGATGTAGTTTCCTTTTTCTCTTTGCTACTTAATAACTTTTATAAACTAATTCCTTTTTATATAAAAAAAATTTAGTTACTAAATTTCACAGCATCTAAATGCTACATCTGAGTATAAATTTAACAGTACCTTATAAGATGTTCCAAGTGAATAAATGAGAAAAAAGACCAAACAAAAGTGTTTATTGATTGATTTAACTTAAGTAATCTTCTGGGTCAAAATTATTTCAATAACTTTAGTGAATGACTGTATCTGTTAGAAATTTAAAATGAACAATATAGTGAGCCAAGATAGTATTATAGTATTTCTTACTTGATAAATGACTGTATCTGTTAGAAATTTAAAATGAACAATATAGTGAGCCAAGATAGTATTATAGTATTTCTTACTTGATAATAGGCTAGCACTTAAGAAGTTTGTTGAATTACTGAATGAAACTTAAAAATTCGTTATTTTTCTCAGTTCCTAGAATTGCTGTATAAGTATGAAGACTAACTTTTTGGATCTGTTGAATTTTCCAGAAGATTTATCATTGAAGTAAAATATATGCTCATCTCTTCTTTTTACATTTCATGGACTTAATAAATTTATACAATCTTAGAGTTAGAAACTCTGTGAATAGTCCTCCTATTAACATGAATACTTGCTACTACTTTCCTAACAAGTTTGGCATCTTCCTGAAACCTCCCTTTGTGGGGAATTTAGTCTTTAAAGAGACAGTATGAAATATATCTTCCTTTAACTTTGCCCTTTATACCCAAATAGAACTTAAGGTTGAAGTTACCATTCTTGGGGGTAGGGGCAGAGACAGACAGACAGATAGACTAAATCTCATTTGGGGAAGTAGGTGGAAAGAGTATTAAAGAATAAAGTTTAGGATAAAGAGAAGTTTGTTCACAATGGAACAGGAATTCCATACGAATTCTGTGAGGAAATGATAAGATTTAGTATTCCAGACTGTAGTATACAGAATTGGGGTGATATAGTTTTTTCTATATAATTCTGTATACTACAAGACATGGCAGACAGTTGATATAATTGCTCTGAGACTGGAGGTGGATTGCCATGTTGTTATTGTCCAATCATGTCCAACTCTTCATGACTCCATGAGCCATAGCACACCATGCCCTTCTCTCCTCTACTGTCTCCCAAAGTCTATCTAAGTTCATGTTCATTGCTTCTGTGTCCCTTTTTATTTCATCCTCTGTTCTCTGCTTCTCCTTTTGCCTTCAGTCTTTCCCTATATCAGGGTCCTTTCCAGTGGGTCGTGTCTTCTCGTTATGTGGTTGGAGTATTTAAGTTTCAGCTTAAGTATTTGTCCTTCAAATGAATAGTCTGAATTTATTTCTTTTACTGACTGATTTGCTCTCTTTGCTGTGTGAGGTGACTCTCAGAAGTCTTTTCCAGCACCACAGTTTGAAAGTGACAGTTCTGTGGCACTCTAAATTTCATGGCCATACATTGCTGCTAGAAAAGCCATAGTATTTGACTATACCGGCATTTGTCGTAAAGATGATGTCTCTGCTTTTTAGTATACTATCCAGATTTGCCATAGCTTTGCTTCCAAGGAACAAGCATCTTTTAATTTTATAATTGCAGTTGGCCATCTGCAATGATCTTTGAATATAGGAATATAAATCTGACACTCTTTCCACTTCTTCTCCCTGCATCTGCCAGGAAGTGATGGGATCAGTTGCCATGATCTTAGGCTTTTAATATTAATTTCAAGCCAACTCTGACACTCTCCTTTTTCACTCCTCATCAAGAGAATTTTTCATTCTAATTCACTTTCTGCCATCATAATGGTATCATCTGCATATGTGGAATTGTTGGTATTTCTCCTGGCTTTTGATTCATCCAACCTGGCATTTCACATGATATATTCTGCATATAAGTTAAATAAGATGACATTACACAGCCTCATTGTACTTCTTTCCCAATCTTAAGCCATGCATGAACACAGAAAAACCCACTTTATCTGGATTTCAGAGTGTGGAAAGAGGAGAGAATGAGACTAAAAAGAAGAGTTGGAGTCAGGTTTTGAAGGACTTTAAAAATCAGTTTATATTTTAGCCTAAAAACAGGAAGTCCGCTGGAATCTATTGAGTAAGGGGAGTAACCTGCTTAAATGTCTGTTTTAAACACATAGGAATCACCTCCAAAGAATGAACTGAGAAATGGTAACACTAAAGACAGGAGTTATATATTTTGTTAATTGATGCCTTCTATGGTGTGGGGATACTGAATTAAAAATTAATTAAAAAAAAAGTAGAAACATCATACCCAAAGAAGATATATGTATACATATATCTTAGAATTTACTCTCTCTTTGAATCCCGAATCTCTAGTTTCCTTCAAAACTCCACTCAAGCTCAGTCTCCTACATGGGGCCTTTCTTGTTTCCTCCCTCTCTCCTATCTGCTATCAGCACGCCCCTGTCAAATTATTGAGTATTTTTATATCTCACTCTCTCTCTATCCACACACACACACACACACACACACACACACACACACACACACACACATATACGTGCATGTGTCCCCGAAGGGCATATATCTTTTATGGCAGGGATGGTTTCTTTTTTGATTTTGTATCTCCAATTACTAGCACAATGCCAAGTACATAGTAAGTACTTAAGTGCTTGCTTGTTTGATTGCCAAAGAATCCATCTACAAAGGCCTTACTGTCAAAGAACAATTAGGTGAGTTTGCTTATCTCAGGGTTCAGAAGTATGACCAATGAGTAGAAGCTAGAGAGGCTGATTTTTACCCTTTATGAAGAAATACTTCTTAGCAATGAGAACTTTCCAGTAATGGGATGGACTACTTTGGGAAATGGCAAGGCCATTATCACAGTAGGTTTTCAAGAAGAGGTTACATAACACCTTGTTAAAGATGTTAAAGAGGAGGCACCTGCTTTATGAATGTGTTGGACTAATTAACTTCTGAGTGGAATTATCATTGTTGTCTTTCAAAACAGTCTAATGCAGCTTAAGAAGGCTTTAACTTCACAAATGACAAGATCCCACTGCTGACTCAGATGGAACCTGAGAACAACCCAAATGACCATGTCATTTTTGTAGGGAATACTGTCAAGCACCATTTTGTACTTGTACTTTTTGTTTGTTTAATCTCAATATAAAACTTTATATTTAACCTTAGTAGACTTTATCTTTTAAATTTGAGCCCATTGAAGTCTTTCATAGCCCAGCTGCAGTTTTTCCACAGCAAATCATCAATATCTTTATTCATTAGCAAGAACAGGACTAAGGACAGAACTCGCTGGAAGTCCAAGTTGATACTGATCAATTCATCCACATTTTTCCTATCCATTCGTAATTGTTATTATCCAGTACCTATGTCCATGCCTTGCCTCAGTAGCATAACGAAAGATGACCTTTGTCTTTCTGTGATTTGATTTTGTTGTTATTGTTAGAGCCAAGTAAGTGATATGAAGGAAATGTGTGAACTTCTGAAGAAGGAGAAAACAGAAATTGAGAAAAAACTTGGCCGAGTTAGAGGGGTGAGTTAATGAGTCTGTATTTCAATACAGAATTGTATGTTTTCAGAATTCCTGAACTGAAAAAGAAAAAAGCATTTCCACATATAAATTACTAAAAAAGATGTTGCGTTTTGGCTACTGCCACCCTTAGCTTCTCAGCAAATTCTTAGTTTCTCAGAGTAAACGCTGCTAAGGAGACAGGATCTCAGACCTGACTCCATAAAACCAGTCAGTTTTACACACACACAATGTCACAACCAGAGTTTGTACCAGTTCTTCTTTATCCATTTCTTGTATGGAAAATGTCATAGGTAGATTGATAGGGTGTGTGTTATAGACCCAGAACAACCTAGCATGATTAGGTTAATGACTTTATCACAGTCAAGGACAGCTCTCCCTAGGTGTCTTGTTCTGATGACTGATCACAAGAGACAACTTTGGGTTCTTGAGGGCTATCCTGGTGGAACCTAAGCCTCGACAGGTCTTACAGAGCAGATTGTAGAATCTCACCATACCAATATGTTGTTTGTCTGTCAACTGAGCACCAGACTTAGTAAATTTTGAGAGACTTGTCACCAGGTTGCCTGATAGATGATGAAATATTCAGAACAGCATGGCTTAAAGACTGTGTACTGTCAACTTATGGAGGGGGGCTGTCCTCTAGGTGAAGGGAGGAGCACCCCAACTGACAAAGTCTTAGCACCTTACAATGTTAAGAAATGCATTTCATGATCAGGTTTAAGTAGGTAATTTTCTTCTTGTGATCATTCACTGAAACATAAGAAAATGAATGATAGTAGGATCTGACAAAGTTTTCAGAGAGCTTTATTCTCTTGCTGGTGTATTAAACAACCCTATGAGACAGGTATTACAGGTGTTGTTTTCCTTAATTACAGAGGAGAAAACAGACTCAACTGAGGCACCTAGGTGGCCAAATGGATAAAGTGCAGAACTTAGACCCAATTTTGAATCCTATATCAGAAATATATTAGCTGTGCAACTTTGGACAAGAAACTCAGTCTCTCTCTTGAGGCTTTCATTCCCTCTTCCATAAAATGGGAGTAACAAAAACATCTGCCTCTCAGGATTGTTGTAAAGTGATATAAATGCTAAATGCCATTATTGTTATCATCATTATTATTAAGAGGCTGCTGATTGTAGTCATAAGTCATAATAAGTGTCAGAGTTAGATTTCAAACCCAGGCTTTGTGAACTACAAGTTCAGCATTCCTTCCATGGTACCAAGGTTACCTTTCTTGTATTTCACATTATTTTCCTTAAATAGGCTAAAATCTAATTTTTAAGTAGTAAATTTAAAAATTCTATTCATACTGTGACATAATTGATCTTTTCACTAGGACTCAAAGGTCACAGATTGACTAGGATGTCCCGGATTAGGCAGGAAACTTCTTGGGCTTTGAGGCTGCATATTGAGCACCAGCTCCAGTGCTTCTGTCATTTAAATAAAATAACATATGCTGTCTTAAAGGACAGAAATGTTCCTTTTTTATGTGTTTGTGTAATCCTGAATGTCTTATTGAATGTGCAAAAGTAGTATTTCTGGGCATGATTTAACAGAGTGTTTCAATGCATTTTGGGTATAGTCTGGAAGAAGTGGCAAGACAGTTCCTGAACTAGAAAAAACTATTGGTTTAATGAAAAAAGTTGTGGAGAAAGTCCAGAAAGAAAATGACTATTTGAAACGAGCATCAGGAATAATGACAAGTGAAAAAATGTCCACACTTGAGCTTGAAAATCAAAATCTAAAGGTAATACTTATATTCTTAGTAATAATTTGTTCTGCTATGGGAAAATTTTAAAGTATATTAGAAAAGTTATAATTATAGCACATTATTTTATCCTGAATAAAACATTATCTTTTTTTTAATTCATCAGTCATCATATGAATACTATGAAACTCCATTGTATAAAATTCTAGTTAAGTGTAAATTGGGATTAGGAATGTATAACAAGGGTGAGTATAAAACTGGGCAGCCTGGAGCAAGGACATGGGATTCGCTAGTTGGATCCCTAGATTTCATACTAGTTATATCTTGATGGAGCTGGGCTCCAAGAGAAGAATTTACTCTGAATCATAGAAATATATGGTTTCTAAAATGTATTTTATTGCATTTATCAGGGATTTATTCATATTTCTTTCTTTCTTTCTTTTTGTACTTTTAAAATATCTAGACTGAATTAGAAAAACTGAAGCTTCATCTTGGACGTCAATTAAGCATGCAATATGAGTTTAACGCTAAAGGCTCAGAGAATATTATGTTTGAAAATGAAAAGCTTCGTAAAGAACTTAAAAAAGTATGTATAGTATTGTTGATTATAGCTATTTCAATAGGCTTTTTTATGTCAATTAAGATGTTTTACTTCTTAATCAAAAACAAATATATATTCAGTGAGTTGCCCTGTTAAAAATAGGCCTGGGTCTCTATCCACTTAGCCATCAACCTGCCCCATTTTCATTTATTTTTGGTTCCTTCTAACCCTGAGGTTCTTAACCATTTTTGACATTGTGGCCTCCTTTGTCAGTTTGGTAAAGCCTATGCATATCTTTTCAAAAGAATGTTTTGAAATGCATAAAATACATATAATTACAAAGGAAACTATACTGAAATACAGATAGAGATATATATATATATATATATATATATATATATATATATATATATATATATATTCCCCCCCCAGGTTAAGAATCTTAACATATGACTGGAGGCAGTGGTGATGCATCTGATACCTTTTCTCTCCTTGCCTACTCTACTTCTTCTTGGTCCTTTTCTTCATAAACTATAGTTATCTTGGCCTTCCAAAAATGATATATGCAGAAAATGAGTTCCCATCACAGCAGAATCCTGCACTTCCCTTTTCTTCGGGGTAGGGTGTAATAGTGAGGGACTTGGATGGATACACCTATAACAGACTATGGAAATAGGTTTTCCCCCCATTTCTCTATTTGTAGGGATGATTTTATGATATGAATCCCCAGCCCACCAGGATTTTCCTGAAAGACTCATGCTAGCCAGCAAAATGCACTACTCAGTTAAATGTTGATTATATAGTATGATATGATACACCTGCTATGTTCAGTACCTTTTCTGGGTGCAAAAGAGATACAAGGTTTAAATAAACTCTATTATTCTGGTCCTCAAAAGGCTTACTGTCTAGAAGTAGTATACATAGATAATTATATTATTATGTGATGAATTCAATAAATTACATTTTTTGCAATGCCTAGTAGGAACAAAGAGGTCCTATGGAATGTGAGCATTAACACCCCAAAGAACTGAAGGTCAGCATTCAGAATGAATTTTATAAGGTGGATACAGTCACCATTTTAAAAGAAAGCTAGAGGACATGTCAGGCAGAGCCCTCCAGGCAAGGCAAGGACTGATCTCTGCCACTTCTCTGCCTTGGAGAATTTCTAGTTTCCTGCGGAGTTCAGCTAAGATACTCTCCAGCTTGAAATCATTCTTGATCTAACTACTTAGTACCTCTCCTCAAAAGTTATTCTGTGTTTATTTGGGGCATATTTTGTGTACATTTATTTTTCCATGCTCCTAGGTGTTCATGGTGTCTTCCTTTAAAGAAGGAAAGGGAGGCAGCTGGGTAGCTCAGTGGATTGAGAGCCAGGCCTAGAAATGGGAGGTTCTAGGTTCAAATCCAGCTGGGTGACCCTGGGCAAGTCACTTGACCCCATTCATTGCCTACCCTTACCACTCTTCTGCCTTGGAGCCAATATTGGCTCCAAGACAGAAAGTAAGGGTTTAAAAAAAAAAAAAAAAAAAAAAAAAAAAAAGAAGGAAAGACTCCTAGGGGCAGAGATTCTTTCCTCATTTGTCATTGTATTCCCTGCACTTAGCTCAGTGCCATGTAGGTCACACACACTTCTGAAATTATTACTGATGAGTTAGGAGTCTTGGGATCATCATTTCAGTGCTAAAGATCATCTATTAACTCCTGTATTTAATAGCTGAGGAAATGACATCTCAGAGGGGTAACGTGACTTGCCCAGGGCTTCTCCACCTCTACCAGACTTGATTCCTGAAGCAGTCCCTAAAGTCGAGGGTTGGACTTTGCTGTGAATTATTTGGGGAGGCCTTATAAAAAGATATAGTACCTGTATGAGCCTGCGTAGTTCATTAGACTCTACTTTGGAGACGCTAATAATAAAATTAATGAAGTCAGTCATCATTTTTTTATTTGCTTGCACTAGCTGAACAAGTATTAGCTTTTTCTAAGAATGACCTAAAGCAGGTGGAGTTGTTCTTGATGTTCCACATAATATAGCCATTCCAAGAGAAAATATCAGTGCTAGTGACACTTTTTCTGCTCAAGCATTAAATACAAAATCATGTTAGTATTGAAAACACTTGGTACTCATTGCAATTTTTTGTTAGAAAAATGGTTTACTTTTTGCCATTTTGTACCCGAGTATCCCCCAAGCAGCCCCCTTCATTTCAGAGTTAAGCCCTGGCCTAGCATTTATGGAATAGCCCCAAAGTGTGTGTGTGTGTGTGTGTGTGTGTGTGTGTGTGTGTGAAATAACATCGTTTCCTGTTTTGCCCCAGAACATAGGTTTCATTTTTTTTAATACCACAAAGAAAAATATTTTAAAGTGAAGGAATCACATGCTGAAGAAGCAGCTTTGTGGGGATAATTAAGTCGTCCCCCATTTGGAATGCTTAGTAGATGAAATACGCCCTATTAGGAGCTTAGTGGTGAGAGCCGGCAGCGGAGAAGCTCCGGCCATTCCCCGGTGCAGGGTCAGGCCAGGCGAGGTGAGAGTCATTCTTTGTCTGGGCAAAACAATTCTTTTCCGTTGAGAAAGACAACTTTTACCCTCTCCAGAAGCACCTGGTGACACTTATAAGACGGGCTGCTCCTAACATAGCCGTTTTTCACTTCTGCCATAGAAGGTGGAGTCTGCCGAGGCTCTTCTGGTGGAGAAGAATGAGTTGGAAGCCTCGGTGGAGAAGCTGACGGTCCAGCTGCAGGAGGTGAGCAGATCACGGCCCGCCGACAGCGGCAGCCCCCAGCCGGAAGGGGCTGAAAGCGGAAGTTTGAAACCAGTCACTGAAACAAGGTAAGGAAAGATTCTTAAAAGAGCCAAAAGGTGGTCCCTGTCATGCTTCCATCGTCATCATCTTCAGTATTATTTTGATCCTCACCTTCCATCTTAGAATCAATGCTGTGTCTAGGCTCTAAGGCAAAAGAGCAGTAAAGGCTGTGCAATGGGGATGAAGTGACTTGTCCAGGGTCTCATAGCTAGGAAGTGTCTGAGGCCAGGACCTCCCTTCTCCAAGCCTGGCTTGCTATCTTCTGACTGCCTAGTTGCCCTTTCTCTCATTTTTAAAGGAGCTACAATAAGACCCTGGTGTTGTAGCTCAGAACAACAGGTACTGTTTACCACTGTCCTACAAAGCCTGTTATTTGGGTCTGGTATTGTAGTTTGATTTCTTCCAAAAAATTTAACTATAAGATTTACTGGAAATATAAAATGGAAATTAAAGATCCTTTCTCATATCATCAGTTAATGTAGAATAATGTCCTCAGGGAAACAACTCTACAAACTGAATTTTAATGACCTCATCCTACCCTGGTTACAACTGACATGAAATTCAGATTTCCAGATAAGCCCAGGATCTTCACAGCAAACAGCAGCTGCTGCCTACAAGGTACTAGCTAGGCCCGAGGGAGCTAGAAAGAGGATGAAGCTTATTGTCCCCATCAGTGATCGGAGAGTTTTAGATACAGCAGGTTGGGGTGCCATTGATTCAAGAGAGGCCCAAGGAAAGCGATTCCGCACTGCAGGGAGCCTTTTGGATAGGGGAGCCATGGAAAAGGTATTGTTTCAACTTAAGCCCAGAAGGATGGGCAGGATTCCAACAGGCTGAATTTGAGAAGAAAAGCCACGAGGGAAACTGAAGTGTGGGACAGGTTTGGGGAACACTCAGTAATCTGTCGTAGCTAGACCTCCTGGCCTCTCCCTCCCCCAGATTCCTCTCCACTTCAATGGCATTCACCCTGATTTAAGCTCCCTCCTCCCCTTTTGCCTCGTCTGTGGAAGGGGCCTCTGCATTGGCCTCTTGGCCTCTAGCCCCTTCATCCTTCACACAGGAACAGGAAGACCAAAACTCACTTCAGTGCCTTCCTGTTGCCTCCAAACCAACCAGAAGTCTGCCCCCCACCACCTCGGGCTCGAAGGCCTTTCACAGTCTGGTTCAGGCCTTTTCCAGGCTTGTTGCAGGTGTCTTTGTCTCCGTTCCGGCCCTCCTGGCCTTCTTGTCGTCTCCCTCTTGTGGGTCTGTGCCTTGACAGCACAGTCTCCCTGGGCCACACTCTGCCGCACAGGTCAAGAGCCACAGGGTTGAGCTTTTTCATCTTTTTTTTATATTGTCTCTAATGTTTTTAGCTTATAGTACCCTTTAGACCAGAGAGGGAGATAAATGATTCCTTATTTTTTCCTTCTTGCTTTCAGAACAAATGAAATCAAAGTGAGCGAGGTGCAGAGTGAGAGTGAGCAAAAGCACCAACTCAGGGAAGCAACAGAAAGAGAGGAGGATATCGAGAAATACAATCAGGACCTAGAAGAGCAGGCAAGGGACACGCTCACTATCAGCAAAGGAGGCTTCTGAACGCTCTCACCATCTTCTCCCTCATTGGAGCTCAGTCTGCTCATTGTATTGCTCATTCACATAGGCCTCAGGGTCCTAGAAATGGGCAATATTTACTTGGAAAATTTATACTTAATGTTCTGCCTCCCTGCAACAAATACCTTTTTAACAATATAAAGTCTATCCATGTTAGACCTTCT
The DNA here is from genome assembly GCF_016433145.1 of Gracilinanus agilis. Lineage (NCBI taxonomy): Eukaryota > Metazoa > Chordata > Mammalia > Didelphimorphia > Didelphidae > Gracilinanus > Gracilinanus agilis. Next base: position 244,408,556 of record NC_058134.1, read on the forward strand.
AACTGTTTTTTTTTCTTTATTATGCCCTAAGACTGAAATTCTCAAAAATTTTCCTGAAGGTAGCCACCAGGAGCAAAGCCTTAGGAGAGAGCTGCAACATATTAGGTAAAACTTTGTGTTCATGTCCACAACATTTATACATTAAAAAAGGAAGAGAGGAAGGAAGGAAGGAAGGAAGGAAGGAAGGAAGGAAGGAAGGAATGGAAAGAAAGAATTGAAGAAGAGAGGGAAGGAAGGGAAGGAGGGAGGAAAGGGAGAAAGAAAGCGAGCATCTAACTCTTGCACCAGTGTAATAGCATAGCTTGCAGACTTGTCATCAGAGAGCAAAGACAGTGAGATGGAATGAGGGTTAGTCTGGGCTACTGACCCCCCCCCCCCCCCGCCCGAGTGTGGGGCTGCCGCCACAGGAGGGTGTAAGCTCTGTAAATGTTTAGATGGCGCTGGGATTTTATACCAACTTCTACACTTTCTCATGCTGTGTGAGCATTCAACAACTGCCACAGACTGTCCTCTGGTTCTTCCTCATCCTCTGGTCCTCAGCCTCATCCCAGGGCTGGCCATCTGTTACCTCTCATTCCCTTTAAATGACTCCTTCCTCCTCCAGTCATTCATTTCCCTGTGATGATGCCTTTTATTTCACTTTTTATATAGAAATCACCTGGAACATGCTTGATAACCTGCTTTTAACACCCTCCACCCCCCTGCCTCATCCTTTTTCTATTTCCCTTGGGGTCACCTGCAAATTTGATTCTTTCCAGTAAGGGAATTGGGGGTGGGGAGCCTCCCGGGTATCTAGCAGGTGTCTGCATCGTGCACCAGCCCCAGCCTCTGGCAGACGATATAGGAGCACAGCCAGGGCAGAGATCAGAGGGGATGGAAAGCTGAATGGTATGTCATTGGTCTTTATGAGATCTCTGTGGGAAGAATGTGGCCTTGGAATGGTGAGATGTGCCAAAAGAAGGGCCTTCTGAGGCTTGGGGTCAAGTATCCGATGCCAACACGAGTTCCTACAAGACCCCTGGCGACTGCCCCTGGGCCTGCTCTGAGCTGCTCCTCTTCTATTTGTCTAGTAGCCAGAAGAGGTCTTTAGTTGCATTTTTAACCAGTCTGATTTGCACCAGTTTGGGCCTGGACTTTTCCCACAGACAGGAGGAGCCAAAGGCCTTCTGCTCTCGGATTCGCTCTCCCTGCGGGCGGTCCAGCAGCCTGTGCTCCTGCTGATGGTTAAGTGACTTGGACAGAACGGCTGGCTGCCACTGAGAGCTCACAGGGATGTTTTCCTGACTACTTTTATCGCTTATCACTCTTGTGTTCTAGGTTAATCATTGGTCACCTGGAGAAGAAAAAGGCTGAATTAGCTCAAGTAGGAAGTCAAGAGAAAATCGGAGGTGAAAAATCTGTTTCTGGCATTGCATGCAGCTTGCTGGGTTATTGCTGAGAACTTATTTTGGTTTGCTTTTTTTTTTTTAAATCCCCGTGTTCTGTCCTAGAATCCGTACTGAGCAGTGGTCGCGAAGCAGAAGAGAAGGGCTAGACTGGCCCAGGGTCATCACATAGCCAAGAAAGGGCTGAGGCCGGTCTGAACCCAGAATCTCCCGGCTCTAGGCCTGCCTATTCATCCACTGAACTGCATAACTCCCCCTTACTTTGCTTTTAACTTCTCTGAAGTTCCATTGACTTGGTTTTGCCTTTTTTGGAGGCTGGGCCAGTCCTGAGCCTTTTCCACAAAAAATCACTGTGAGATTAAACTGCCCCCCTTGCTGCTGTGTCATTGGTGTAAGGAGACTGAAGATGAGGGATGGGATCCTGGCTCTTTTCTAAGATTATGACTCCTGGGAACATTTAAGCGCCTCCACTGCTCTTATTCTTAATTTGCTCCCTCCTCTAGCCTTTAAAATTTAAAATACCTTTTGATTCATTTTGCACAATAGTAAGAAAATGCATTCTTGTTGGCCTTTGTTAGGTCTATTCTGGCCCCACCTGGAGTCTCATTCCTGGATTGCAGACATGCTAATGGCCCAGCCACCCAAGTCTTTGGTTCCTATGACCCTTTGTTTAGGCACTCGAGTACATTGTTTTTTGTCTATCTCATGGTATGTTTTGAATAAGACACGAGTTAGTACTCCTGTAGTTTCAGACACCACTACTGAGCTGACACGTTTCATTAAAAATTATGTCAAAATTATGTTAAAGGTCTTTTGGCTTGTACAATTAGCCATGAGCTGAGGGACGTTTTGTGGAATCTGCTTTTGCTGATTACAGTGACCACATCTCACTAGTTTGTTTTTTGTTTTCATTTCCACAAGAGACAAAATTTTCAATTCCATTTTCTGATAAAGACAAAATTCTTACCTTGCGTTTTCAAAAACCCATCAGTGATAACCCAGCTCCGGGAGGTGGAGGGGAGGGAGGGAGGGAGACAATTTGAATCCTATAGCTTCTGAAAACTTATGTGGAAATTTGTTATTACATGTAATTGATAATCTCTTTAACCCAAAAACCTATGAATAAGAGGCTAATCCATAAACATCATGAAAATTTAATTCACTTACTACCTAATTGCCACTAGTTTTCTTTAACATGTTTTATACCTTTTGTTTTTCACATGTTCTTTCTGAATATAACCCTGCCCTATAATCAGAAAACTATCCCTTGCAACAAATATCTTAAAAGAGGAAAAAGTAGTTCAGCAAAATCCAAGTGCTAACTCTATGTAGCAGTAGCAGTATTCCATACCCAGAACGCTCCACCAGATTTTCTTAGCACTTCTCCTGCACCATGTTTAGTTTTCATGAGCATTCATAGCCATTGTTTGCTTCCAATTCATTCCATTTTTGCAGTTAATTGTAATTTTCCAATTCTGCTCATTTCATTTTAGATCATCTTATATTTTCCCATACAGCCCTAAGTACTTCCCACTTATGTCTTATGGCATAAATATCTGACTACATAATTGCAACCCCTGCTTTTTCAGAATTACCTAATATCCAATCTAGCTCCTCATTTTTAATGTGTATACATGTTTGTTTTTTTAATGTTTTTTGTAGACGGAGTTATTTGGTCTGATTTTCTTATCTGTTCTGATTCTAGGCTTAATCTCTTAAAGTTATGATTGTTAAACTTTGTGTTTTCCTCCACTTATCTATTTTATATTGATTTTTATTCCCCTCTTCTTTGAAGAAGACAATGTCCCTGTGATTAGTTTTGTGGGCATTAATTTGATACTAATCTGCCCCCACTGGTGATCTCCCTCTCCTTCAATTCATCTTGCCCTCTTACCTCAAGCTTTTTGAATTTAAATTAACTTCTCCTAATTTGCATTGACCTCTTCTTGGTCTTTCCTTGAGACCTTTCTATAACTCTGTCCACTTAATTTTTCAGGTTTCACTACCTCGTGTGAAATTTAAGGAGCATTCTATTTTAACTGAGGAATAATCCAAACTTGTTCTAATAGCCATTTGTGTTTTAAAATAAGTATTCTCTTTATGAAAATTGTTATATTTGTGAAACTTAATTACTTCATCTTTTGAAATTTCAAGCATGGGGTTTTTCTATAGAGGTGATCTGTGGATGCTATTAATGTATCTATATTCACAAGCTCAAGCAGTTTTCATATATATAATATATGAAGTTATGTATAGCATAGTTAATGCAAACTACCATTCAAGTTTATCTGGGCAAGATGTATTATAATCTTTGTTCTCTCTGTATATGCTCTCTTTAAAGTCAGTTACTTTGGCTTCCATGTTGTTTCAAAAGTGTTACCTTTATCTCTCTCCTGCTAAATTTTCATTTCTCTCTGTGTGGTACAAATCTGTAACTCTTTTTCAGAGCCTCTACTTATTTGGAGAAATTAACTTTCTCTTAATTCAGCATTAAAAGCTCCCATTACTGACCTATTTCAGTTTTATTTCACTTCTAAATCATTCTAGAATTTTAGTTTCATAATTTTCAAGGGAGTTTATGGGATTTTTGAGGATTTTTAATTCATTTTTCTTCATAGTTTTTACACAATATTTTGGCTTCTCTTCAGTTTTTACACTTTTTTTCCTTCTGTCTTTAGAAGTCTGTGAGTGTCTGTTTGTGAGGCAGGTTTTTAAATCAGGCTTTCTGTCCCTGGGCCTTTTGGTCTTACATCATTTACTTTGTGTTTCCATCAACTTCTCTCTGGTATCTCTCCTGAAGGTTGTTGTTCCAGGGGAGATTATACGCCAGTCTCTGGTATGACTGGAATTTCCTACTGAGTAAACGCAGTGAGGAAGTTTCCTCACTGAAAATTCCCTACAACAGTGAAAACACAAGATCCCTTACAAAACTCAAAATTACTACTATATTCTCTAATCCTTCAGAATTTCTCATCTATGTTAAGGAATACCGCCATACACAAATTCCCAGAATTTGGTATTTTTATCTGTATTTAATGAATGCTACATATAATATTCTCCCTTTTAATACCTGTATGAGAAAAAAATATGGCCAGAAAGTTAAGTTCAAGCCAATAAATGTTGTTTTAAAAAAGGTTTCCGATAGTATCAATTCCGAGGCATCAGAGCAGTAAGCAATTTGGGGTTAAGTGACTTGCCCAGGGTCACACAGCCAGGAAGTATTTGAGGTAAAATTCAAACCCAGGACCTCTCCCATCTCCAGGTTAGCTCTCTGTTCATTGAGCCACCTTGCTGCTCCTGTATCAGTTTTTAAAGTTAAATTCTGTATATTAAGTAAAATGAGTAGTTAAATGTAAATGGGTACTCTAGCATTAAAATATTTTTTGTACCTAAGACTGTAATTTCTTTAAACAGATTTTGAAAAAACAAAGCTTCCACAGACATCTCTAACTTCAGATCCAGAAAAGCAGCAGTTGAAGGTAATGGTTTTGCCAAAAATTATTCTATAAATTTATTTTTATAAATCTAAACTTTTTGGTCATATAAATGCTTTTGTATTGGCTACTAAAAATAGCACTGTGATTGCCATCTTTGGTTAAGATACACAAATGCTCATGTAAAGTCTCAGAATATATTTGATGTTCTAATGTAACACTCACATCAAAGAGAGGAAGTTAGGCATATTCTTTCAAGATCCTCATTTTGATATACAACATTTATAAAAAAAGATTTTGAAGAAAACTGGAAAGCTAGAGAAGTGTTTTTATTCATTCATAATGTTTATTATTTTAATACTCCTTAATTATTCTGCAAATGACTCAAAACTAAATTCTTCATAGGTTCCTAAAGCCATTTAGATATAGTAGACATTTCCCCTTCCTTTAAAAATATGCACTAAATGTTAAGTACATATGTGAGTACATAAAGTGTTTGTATTAATAACCAAACCAAAAGGGCTAGAGAGATATTTAATCTGAGGGCAAAGAAAACATTTAAAGTTAACTCTTTGTTCTTCTAGTTGCCTAATCTCGAAGACTCTAATTAAATAATGTATGTAAAAGTACTTTATAAATGCCTTATTGTATGCTTAAATATGGATGACCTCATAGCCATTAAATTAAAGATGGAAGAATAACCCAAATTTTAAAATAAATTTTTAAAATTTTAAACATGAGGTCAAAAATCACTTGTAGTAATGGGCATTGTCATATTTTTTCATTTCAAACTGCCTTAATTTCTAAAATACTACATAAATCTTAAACATGAGTAAGATTCGAAATATAATCTATGTATAGTAGAGAGTGATAGATTTCATTGATAAAAGTGATTATTGCCAAACAGAAATTTGCATTTGAGATGGGGAAAAAATGTCTACCTTCAGAACTGTCTACTTTTGTATCTAGTTATTAGTTTATAATGCCATTTGATTTGTTTCAATTTTCATATTTAGTCTACTTATTCAAATCTAAAGATTTCATATCTGTTATTATTCTACATTTTGATGTTAACTTGTTTTTATCAGGAAGAAAATAAAAAGCTTAAAAAAGAACTGGAGAATTTTGATCCCTCATTTTTCGAAGAAATTGAGGACATGAAGTACAATTACAAGGAAGAAGTAAAAAAAAATATTATTTTGGAAGAGAAGTTGAAACAACTTTGTGAACAGTTCCATGTTGAACTAGAGACTGGAGCTACTGTTTCTGGACAGTTGGAAGCTGAAATGGATTTCCAACTTAAACTTTAATCAACTATTTTCTAATTTATAGAAGTTGTAGTAATCAAATGACACTTAGTTTAGGTATTTTTTTGTATAATTTCAAGCAATTGAATTATTTAGTGAATAAAGTTTGTTTATATGAAGTTATATTTGTCTCATTAGGAAAACAGATTTTTAAGAAATTTAACAGATGTGTGTTTTTGTGTTAGAAGTTGTCTGTTCCTCATCCTTTTTATGATGAGTTTCCAAAACAATCATAATGTTCTTTAAATTGTAATACTTTAAATGTTGGACTGAGCCATGTTAAGGGAGGTTATAAGAGTTAAACAATCAAAAGTTTGTTTTGTTAAATAAATGCCATGGTGATGCTTAAATGAGATTGGTTAGTTTTTCTACTCAATTCCCAAGTAATGTGCTACTACAGAAAAGGTCATGAAGTTAAGATAGCTAACAACATTCATGACCTAACTTTGCGAATAAATGATACAAAAATTGTTGGTCTAATGTAGTCTTTGTTTTAAAAAGAAAATACAAAACTGCTGTCCTTATAAACCCTTCATATATATGTATGTACATATATATGCACCAATTGTTTTTAATAGATAATTTCTACTGTGTCACAAGCCTCTGGATTTATACTTCAAGACTAAAAGTTAAAAAAAAAAGTCCCTAATTAACTTTGAAATGTGTATGTTTGAAAGAATTGGTCACTTTTCAATCAAATGCTAATGGGCAGGTAATTCAGCTGTGTCAAATGCGCTCTTGAGATATTTCACTTTTCAACTGGAAAAAGACCCAATATTCAAAAGTTATAAAGCTGTTATAGCTGATTTTCAATTGCATTTTCACTTCAAATTCATACATCTAGTTTTATATCTTTGAGTCTGCCAAATTTTTGATTATCTAGCTTTGAAAAATGATTAAACAAACACTTGGAATCAAAAGCACAGTCATATCTCGTTCTGTTCATATTGATAATAACTGGTTGTGAATTCATGTAAGTATCTGGAATGGGCCACCGTAAACCGAGATGATGACGATGAACCTATTAAAAAAATAATAACAACATTAGCATTTGCCCATAAATACTAAATTCAGAAAAAAGAAAAGTAACTGACTAGTTCTACAAGAAAAATGAACTTAGGGGGAATTAGAGGACTTGTCAAGGCCCTATTCCATGTAATATGCTGTTTAGAAAACATATTCTTTGAATACCAAATAAACTTTCAGGAGTCTGACAAAACTATTATTCATTCCCCTATAAAGGAAGTAAACAGAACTTTTAAAATTTGGACTTTTTTAAGATCAGATTTAAACACTTCATCCTTCCATTGTCAGATGCTGCATTAGTACTGAATTAAATCACACCCATCCCAAGCATACATGAACACATGCACAACTTTGGTAAAGTTCAGAGTAAAAATAGTAAATATAGTAGTGGGATAAATTAATTTCTTTGTACTTAAACTGGAAGTGATATGCTTTCCTTCTTTGGGCAAAAAAAAGAACCATTCTAAGTCACTTCCACATCCTACTGTGAAGTTCAGACAGCCAGCTCTCTTTATCTAATGACCTTGATTAAACAGCCATCGTTGCAGTGCCAGACTATCCCTTCGATTCTTCCTTCTCTACAACCCTCAAACCAAGACAGCAGGTCATGATGCTTCAGTGCAGGCTGGTTTTTTATTTGAAATGCTCCATGTGGCACAAGAAGATGTACTGGATGCTTTTTGCTTCCTAATCCTGAAAGACAAATTCACCTACAGTGTTAGCTGTATACCTTACTTTATAGACAAGAAAGCACACAAGACATTTAGGAAGGAGAAGTTACTTTTATAGTACAAATGACTTCTCAAAGAACTCTATGATAGAATTTCAGTCTATCATTCCAGTTCTATTCTCAAGTATTGGAATGGTTGTCATGTGGAAAGAGGAATGTATTTAACTGGTCTCAAAGGGTAAAATAAGAACCAATGAGAAGTTGTGGAGAGGGAAATTTATGGCTCCTTCAATAAAAAGATCTTCCCTAAAATTAGAACTGTCCAAAAAATAGACTGGGTCATATCCTAAAGTAATGAATTCCCCATCACATGATGGTCAAACTATAGAATGTTCTAGAAGGACCTCTGTTTAGAAGTCATGTGTAGAAGATCTCTCTGATCTGTTCCAACTTAAAGATTCTATTGATTCTCACTATCTCCAAATTCATCCCCTGCTGAATTATAAATTTGAGGGAAGGAATCATGTCTTATCTAACTTTGGAACTTTCTATTCAGTAACAATGCAGTTCAAATATCCTACAAATAGACTGTATGAAACAAGTCATTACTCCCTAATTCGGCCCCTCTACATCAGCTTGCTTTTCAATTCTCTTCCTTTCCCTTTCCCTTCCCTCTTTCTCCCCTATCCTGCTAAATTTATTAGTAGCAAAAATCACTATAAATTACATCAAGTACTCCCTCTACTTAACCTTTGAAAAGCATGTTGAAATTCTATCAAAAATAGGGTAGTGCCCAGCTGTGTGACCCTGGGCAAGTCACTTGACCCCCATTGCCTACCCTTACCACTCTTCTGCCTTGGAGCCAATACACAGTATTGACTCCAAGACAGAAGGTAAGGGTTTAAAAAAAAAAATAGGGTAGTGATGCCATTTTAAGCATAACAGACTACGTTAAGGCTCAAAATAATTAACCTCAAACTAAATCTGTGGGTTTTGTCTCCACCACTAGCCCCAAAAGCCTGTCTAGATAAGTCGGAGAACTCTATTTCTTTTATAGCTCCCCCATAAGGTTCACTAATTGCTGAGCCTCAAGTCAAGAAGAATTTATCTTCTAGAGTTCAAATCTGGCCTCAGACTCTTACCAGCTATGTGATCCTATTTGCCTCAGTTTCCAAAATGTAAAAGGGAATTCTTTGTTCTGAGCTTATACTTGTGAAAGGGAATCCTTTATTCCCTTTGTCTATTTTGAGTTAATTCTTGGTTAAAAATAACTTAAGTACCCCTACTTAGTACCTCACTAGATTGTGAAGACTCTCCTTTGTCTAGAATTGAATCGACAAAAGCTTGAACACCCTACTTAGCACCAGGTGGGGGAGCTCTCCACCCTTTCAACTCAACTAGTCAGGTATGAAATGAGAATTCATACCTCAGTCAGTCAGGAATCTGTGAACTCTTTTTTTGATGAGTATTCACCTTTCCAGAGGTGAGAAATGGTTCCCACAAACACTACCCCTTGGGCAGTGTTGGGCAATTTAGAAGCTCTTACTGGCCTTTGTGAAAAGGGGAAGAGACAAGAAGCCACTATAAAAGGCCCTGAATTTCTGGGGCTAAAAAAAGTCACTCCAAGAAGGAAGTCAGCTTCAAGGAGATGGACTTCAAGAAGGAAGTCAGCTTCAAGAAGAAGGTTGACTCAAGGAAGAAAATCGACCTCGGGAATCACCTTCAGCTTGAGTCATCGTCTTGGCCTACCTCTTGGAGGGAACTTGGGTAAGTGGATAGCTGGCTTTCCCTTCCTGTCTTCTAGAGAGAGTTTAATTCCAGTTGAAGGTCAACAACTCCTGGCTGAGTTGAGCACTGGAGCAGTATAGAATTATTTATTTAGATAAGCTAATGTTTTCTCTACTCTTTTGTATTTCTCTGCTTTCACCCTTTCCACCTCTTTTGTAAATAAAAACTATTAAAAGTCATTTCGACTTTGAGCAATATTACTATGAACCGGCAACCACTGTTATTATTTATAATCTTCCTATATTTCAGTCAAACCATTAAAATTTAATTCTTACAAAAAGGAGAAGGAAATGGCAAACCAGTCCATTATCTTTGCCATGAAAACCCTGACTGGGATCACAAGAATCAAACAACATTGAACAACAACAAAAAATAATGTTCAGTAATCACATACAATAGTTAATAAAGAAATGCTTTTCTATTTTAACTAAAGTTTATAACAAATTACTAAGTGCCATGGAAAACAATCTAAATTCAATTAAATATATTCAAAATGCATAGTAAACTGATGACAGTAAATCTTAGTTCACTTTTTTGTATCTTAGATAGGAAATAAGCCCATTTAGATGACCAATCAACACTGAAAATCTACATTTTTTTATGGAAAGAGATGTTAACAAAATTTCCATTAACATTTATCTATTTTATGGTATATATTTTTGTAGGAATTAACTTTAGGAATATATCTATAAATAAATGAATAAACATTTTATCAAGTTCTTGTTATGTGACAGCTGCTGTGTTAGGTGCTAGGGATAAAAAGACAAAAATAAGTCATGCCCTTAAGGATTAGGATCGGATATATGAATAAATATATAAAAAATAAATAACCCTCCAGGAATTGATGCAGAGTGAAAGGAGCAGAACCAGGAGAACATTGTACACAGACAGATACACTGTGTAATAGAACATAACGGACTTCTCTACTAGCAGCAATACAAGGATGCAGAGCAAGGCTGAGGGACTTATGAGAAAGAAAACTAGCCACATTCAGAGGAAGAACTGTGGGAGTAGAAACACAGAAGAAAAACAATTGCTTGAACACATGGGTCGATGGAGAGATGATTGGGAATGTAGACACTAAAAGATAACTCTATTCCAAATATCAATAATATGAAATTAGGTCTTGATCAATGATACATGTAAAACCCAGTGGAATGGTCAGCTAAGGGAGGGTTAGGGGAGTTTGGGGGAGAGGAAAAGAACATGAAATATGTAACTATGGGAAAGTATTCAAAATAAAAATTAAAAAAATGTATCTAGACTATAATATCTCATTTTGAGCAACATGACTCAAAAATTAAAAAATAAATCATCTCAACTCTAAACTAGGAAAAAAATAAACACATACATACATACATACATAAACAGCTAAATAAATAAATAAATAAATAAATGCAAGATGATCTTTTAGTGAGAGGACACTAGAAGCTGAGAGAGGGAAGTATAAATTAGGCAAATCAATACAAGAATATTTAGTTACTGTTGATAAAAGAGGGGCCGAGATCTAAGGGAAGCAGGAAACCTTCAGGCACCAAGTATTCAGCTAAGTATGAGAACATAACACTGCCCTCTAAGTGGCTATTTCCCTAGGGTACCCAGGATGCCCTAGCCTCCTGCAACCCCAAGAAGCCATAACCACCAAAGGCCTTGATAGGTCACTTTCTACAGAAAACACAAACATGAAGATATGCTCTGGTCTTCTTTCGAAACCCTCAGTGTCTATAGGAGACATACGTGAAAGCAAACCAGGAAACCTTTGAGGTGGCCATGGCTGAGTCAGTCCTCTGGATCAGAGCTCGCTCCTATTTATGCTGGTTGTTTGTTTGTTTCTTGCTACAGCATAACAGTGAGAACCAGTGTGGTTTATAATTTTTTATGCTTTGGAAAATGGTCATATTTTTAAAGGTACTATGTATAATGTTCCCAGTCAGAAGATGCCATCAACCTTTCAACTCTAATATTGCTGTTTGTTCAGTTTTTTATTTCCCTTTAACTCTGTTATTTTTGTCCATTTCTGAAAAAGGAACACTAAAGTCTCCCATAAATGCTGGTATTCTTTTTTTCTTGTAATTCATTTAACTTTTCCTTTACAAATGTTTGCCATGACATATCCATATGGGCAGAGAAATATGGGTCTATAGATATATTTTAAAATTTAAAAATAGTGTGTATATGTTGTTAATAAGCCTAAGGTTGCTTAAAATATGATACATCTTTCTACTTTAACACTGTGAATGTTTATTTTTTGCTTCTATAATATGACTGCAACTCAGATTTTTTGAAGAATACTTGATGTCAACCACATTGGAAGCCTCTTGTTTTCATTCTCCTTGTATTTTAGATGCTTGTTGACTATCTGTTTCTTGAAACAGAAGATTGTTGGATTTTGTTTTCTTATCCATTCTGTTTACTCTTATTTATTCCACTCAAAGTTATTATCTGTTAAGCTTATGTTTTCCTCCATTTCTGTCAGATTGCTTTCTATTCTCTTCCTCCTTGAGACTGCAGTTAGTTTCATGTACTCATATTTTGATGTTTGTTGAATCCCATAGGCTTGTCCCATCCCTAGCTCAAGTTCTTTGAATTCCTCATTCTCTCTTGCCCTTCTCTTTTTTCTTTCCTTAAGTTCCTCCTTTACTTCTGACCATTTTTTCCTTCTTCAGTTAAGTGAATAACATCTTTGCTCTCTGCCTCCAATCTCATACTTTAACATTCTTTTGCTATGCCCAAAAAGTTATTCTTTGCTTTGTCCATCTATGTTATTTCTCTTCCCTTATGTCAATGCTGAATTTTATTCTCTGATTCTTGGGCTATATATACTCTTTACTTATTTTTTTATTTTCTCTACATCCCTCCCTAATAAAAGTAAAGCTTCTGAAGCATCTAATTTCCTCACTCTTTTCTGAACCATTTGTATTGTCATTGTAGGTCATACACAATCTTCCCCATTTTCTGTTGTCACTCTTAGAAACATCAATTTATATAGGATAGATCTAAAGTCAGAAAGGACCTCAGAAGCCATTTGCCCAATACCTTCATTTTATAGATCAGAAAACTGAGGACTCTGAAGGTAAAGTATCTTGGCTAAAGTCACACAAGATATATCCACACCCTACAATCTAAAGATCCTACTGTTAGATATATAATATTATATATTTTATTATAAAGAGGTCAAAGAGAGAAAGGTCTCATAGGCTTAAATTTGTATCAGCCATTTTGTTAGGAGCAAAAATTGGAACTACTAGAAACAAGTCTAAAAGCTCACCAATCTGGTCATGGCTCAACAAACTTTGGAACCTGAATGTAATGGAACCTTAGTGGGTCACAAGAAAGTATAACTATAAAGACCACAAAGAAGCACAGAAAGACAAGAAGTGATGCAATGTCAAATGAGCAGAACCAGGACAGCATCTACAGTCCCTACAATAACATAAAGGAAATAGCCATTCTCCTCCTAAGTATATTCTGGTGGCTACCTATTATATCCAGCAGCAAATATCAAATACTTCAGCATTTAGAGTCTTTCACAACCTGGTTCCTTCCTACCTTTACAGTCTTTACATTTCTCCCTTCCATATATTCTACGATGCTGTGAAACTGGTTTTCTTTCTGTTACTCCAACAATGCTCCAGGCCTGGAATGCTCTCTCTCTGCCTCCTGGCTTCAAAACTGGTCATTTTCAGTCATGTCTGACTCTTCACAACCCTATTTTGGGTTTTCCTGACAGAGATCCAGTCATTTTCTTCTTAAGCTCATTTGATAGATGAAGAACTAAAACCAATTACCCAGGGTCACATAGCTAGTCAGTGAGGGTGGATTTGAACCCAGGTCTTCTTGACCTTGACCTCCAGCCCTGGCACTCTACTGCACCATCTGGCTACAAACGTCAGCTCAAATCCTAGCTTCTGTCAGAGGCCTTTCATGGCCCCCACCTGATGCTGGTGCCTTCCCTCCGAGAAGACCTCCAATTTGTCCTCTCTCTATCTTGCATATACATTATGGTTTGCATGTTGCCTCCTCACTAGAAGAGGAGCTCCCTGAGGGTGGAAGTTATTTTTGTCTTTCTTTGTAAGCCTGGCCCACAGTAAGTCCTTAATGAATGCTTATTGACTAACTGCTGCACAATGTAGTAACTCAGTATGGCTTCCCAAACCAAATAAGAAAATGCACTTCCATCTCTTCTTTGTGGAGGCAGGGGAACATGGGATGGAAACCTGCATGTACTACCTGACTCAGTTGATGTTTTGGTCATTTATGGTGAATTGTTTTTTCTCCCTCTTCCTTTTTTATACTTTTCTTTGATGATGGAGCCATGGGAGAAGATAGAGAAATAGGTGTAGAAATTAAAGTAATATAAAAATAAGAGATATCAATAAAAGACAAAAAAAAAATCAGCTGACAAAGGAAACATCAGATGAAATATTGCTGTGTATTGGAATTTACTATATCCCAAGGTGTCGATTAACTTTAACCATGGGCAGCCTTAGCTCAGTGGAATTTGAGTTAAATATCATGTAAATGCTATTCAACCCAAAGAGCAGGCAGGCATTATCTCCCAAAGTCAACACATACTACCCTTTTCTAAGTAGGACCAACATCTCCACATTGCTACCTGTTGCTGACAAAAAAAAAAAAAGTAAAAGTCTTTACAAACCGTAAGGATTTCCATTAATGTTTGTTCCTATAAGCTCCAGTGTTTGTTCCAAGAGATCTGACAATGGCACTGCACTGATTTCCAAAAGTCCAGAGTCATCAGCATGGTGATTCAATACTAGGGCAAGTTCAAACTCATAATTGACCACAGAGGAATGCCAGCAATACTGTTTGTTATTTTTTTCTACTGGCACCCAACCTATAAGCAGTGTGAGAGAAAACAAAAAGAAGTTTCACTAATTTCATTAATTCATCAGGTTTATTTTGTTTGGTTTAGAAAGTTATACACGTCAGAACTTAAATCTCATTTACAGAAGAGAAAGGGAAAGCCTAGACATTCCCTGATTCTGTCCACTTGTCCTCGTGGTACAGAGAACAATCCTCTACATACAGGACACTTGAAGAATCACAGAATTTTAGCTCTAGGGAATACGTTAAGAAATCATCTAAGCATTATACTGTTACTCTTAACATTTTATTCTTGTCCAATAACCAACAACTAGGACTGGAGGAAGTTAGCCACATATAGCTTCTAAAAACACTGAGTGGATTATTTCTGGAGGAGTTACAGAAAGACATGAGTAAGGAAGTATGCTGGGGTTATAATTTCTATTCAGTGAAGGGAGTATCTTTACTCATGAAATCACGGATCCACCAAATATTAAAATAATTCCAACAGACATTGTGTGGATACTCTTTATTTCATCCCCTTCTATAAATGAGCTTTGCTGTAAAAACCAAAAATTAAAATCTGGTTTGCTAGTTTTATGCAATATTGTACATCACAGGATCTCTGATTTATTGAGTGTCATGGTGCTTCTCAGAGTACTGGTGATAACCCATCCACATCTCCTCTCTCACACTACTCTACTCTAATTCAGACAATAAACCTGCACAGAGGTGCCCCCAATGTGCTGGAGGGGAAGGGCTTTCTTCTAGGGCTTTTCACATTACTGTGGGGACCAGAGCAAAATGGAGGCCAAGACCCTTGTTCTCTCTACATGATTGGCCCACATAGTTTTCCAGTCTTGTATCTTCTTGAAGATATATTTTAGACTGCTTCTTGTACCCAAGTAATTATTTATAATACACTAAAGACTATGAATGCTCATGTATTTATCAGAATCCACGATTTTGACTCTAGAAATTGTGAAATTTCCTGCTCCATAGTCATACAGTGGGCTTAAAAAGGAGATTTTATTGCAGTAAGAAGGTTGCGATAGAAAACACTGTGCAGTTTCCTACTTATAATTGAATCTACTCTCTTCCTATTTAGCTCAATAGCTATCAGTGGTTTCCATACAAGAGGTATATACTGATGAACCAACTTGAGAGGGTGACCATGGAATTTCATGTCATATTCTGGATAATTTTGTTTTTCCTCAAAAAACTGTGGGCTGAACTTTTACATAATTGTGGCTCTGAGCACTTATTGTTGGGCACATATTGTTGGGTTCTGAGGCTTAAAGAGATTAGCACACTGTCACAGAAGCATCTGAAAGACTTCACTCTCTATAAGGAATGCTATTTCCAGGGGCAGCTGAGTAGCTCAGTGGATTGAGAGTCAGACCCAGAGATGGGAGGTCCTGGGTTCAAATACAGCCTCAGACACTTCCCAGCTGTGTGACCCTGGGCAAGTCACTTGACCCCCATTGACTAGCCCTTACCACTCTTCTGCCTTGGAGCCAATACACAGTATTGACTCCAAGATGGAAGGTAAGGGTTTAAAAAAAAAAAAAGGAATGCTATTTCCATTCCACACTGGCAATCCCATATGACAGTACTGAACACCCTTCACTGAATATACACTATGTTTTAGAGTTCATTTGAAATTAATAATCAAAGTATTGTCAAATTTATCTCAGTTGGTGAGGAACCAGGCTATATTTGTTCCTCTTAATCAAATCCTTTGTTTCAGTTAGCAAACAAGTAAAGAACTATTCAAAAGTCACTCAGGGCAAGACACATGTGACATAAAGGATCTTTTCCTATAATTTCTGATTGAACCTAAAAAAACACATTTCCATTAGTAAACATAAAAAATATAATAAAGTCAGTCTTGTATACCAGGTATATGCCCATTTTCATCAGGCACTGGATTTCCATTTAACTGTTCTATTTCCTTTGCTGGAATCCAGCATTCTGGAACAGATTTGAAGTCCTCTTCAACATTCCAAATAAACTCTTAAAGGAAATAAATGAAATGATATAAAAACTTTTTAAAAGCACAAATCACTATGCAAATATAAATTATTAATACTATTATTAGTAACAATAACAATCTGGTATCATCAACACAATGGTTATACTTTTTTAGCATAAAGCTTTCTGCACTAACTAGAACTGATAAACTGAGACTAATAGGATGCAGTGGTTGACATTTTGGAAGGCAATTTGGAACTATGCCCAAAGGGCTTTAAATGACTGCCTGTCCTTTGATCTAGCCATACCACTGCTGGGTTTGTACCCCAAAGAGATAAGGAAAAAGACTTGTACAAAAATATTTATAGCTGCACTCTTTGTAGTGGTAAAAAATTGGAAAATGAGAGAATGTCCATCAATTGTAGAATGGCTGAACAAATTGTGGTATCTGTTGTTGATGGAATACTATTGTGCTCAAAGGAATAAAGAACTGGAGGAATTCCATGTGAACTGGAATGACTTCCAGGAATTGATGCAGAGTGAAAGGAGCAGAGCCAGGAGAACCTTATACACAGAGACTGATACATTGTGGTACAATAGAATGTAATGGACCTCTGTACCAGCAGCAATGCAATGACCCAGGATAATTCTGAGGGACTTATGAGAAAGAACACTATTCACATTCAGAGAAAGAACCGTGGGAGCAAAAATGCAGAAGAAAAACATATGATTGATCATAAGGTTTGATGGGGATGTGATTGAGGATGTTGACTTTGAATGATCACTATTGCAAATATTAATATTTGGTTTTGAATATTAGGTTTTGAACCTAAGTATTAGGTTTTGAACAATGATACATGTATAACCCAGTGGAAATGCTCATTGGCTCTGAGAGGGGGAGAGGAGAAGGAAAGAATAGGAATCATATAACCATGGAAAATTATTCTTAATTAATTATTAATTTTCTAAAAAGATGCAGTGGTTGACAGTTCATCTAAATCAAGCCCTTAGACAAATAGGTATATGGATGATATGATTCTTTCTGCATCATTTGCAAAGAAATTTAATTCAAAGTAAGAAGCCTTTACAAGCACTGGGTATAAATATTTATCTTTTCATTCTTGTTATTAAACAAAATGAATCTATTAAACTTATTAAATAAAAATTCTGGATTTAAGTAAAACAGAAAGCAAAATTCAATACCTTGGTTATAAATATATAACTTAGTAACTTGAAGTTGGAAATAAAATGGCTGAATATATCTTCTATTACAAAAAAACACAATATCTAGTCATAGGGAAATTATAAAAATATCAAAAAATAAGTATATAAAAACATATCTAGTCATAGAAATAGTATAAAAATATTAAAAATAATGTCCATTTTGTAAGTTTTTAAAATGTTTCTCCGTGTACAAAAACAGATCAGACAGGCTAAGGATAAAAATATGACCTGTAATTCACAAGAATAAAGAACTCCAAAGTGTAGACACTCCTACGAATGCAGATCCTCATAATCTCTGCAACTGAAAAGTCTTAAAAAGCTACCAGGGGGGCAGCTGGGTAGCTCAGTGGATTGAGAGTCAGGCCTAGAGACAGGAGGTCCTAGATTCAAATCCGGCCTCAGCCACTTCCCAGCTGTGTGACCCTGGGCAAGTCACTTGACCCCCATTGCCCACCCTTACCACTCTTCCACCTATGAGACAATACACCGAAGTTAAGGGTTTAAAAAAAAAAAAAAAGCTACCAGGGTGCTTAAGAGGTTAACATGACTTCTCCACAGTATTACAGACAAAATCATATGGCTTCAAAAAGAAACACTGTGATATTCTTTTTCTTCTAGAATCCTTATTAACACATGCTAAAAAAAATTTTTTTTGACACCACAACAAAAAATAGCAGATGTAAAGTGCTTTAATCCACCAAAATAACAACATACACCAACCTTTTGAGTTTTCCTTTGAATATAGAAATCTTTTAAACCTTTTTTCTGCTTGCTTATTTGGTTTTCTGTCTAATCGGGCCCAAAGGTATGGCTGACCTAAAAGTTTAAGAGTCAGTTAATAAAAATTTGTTAGGAAAAGATTTTTTACATAAAATGTCTTAACAATGGAATCAACTGGAAGAGAATTTAAATGCCGGAGCAATCTTCACTGAAATGCTGAAAAGGATTTAAGGATATTCAGACTGACACAGAACCCTGTATTATTTTATATTTTTTATACACAGAAAAAAAATAGAGAAATGGATATCTTTTAAATATCAATGACATCAGGATCACGAGATCATAGATTTAGAACTAGAAAAGACCTTAGAGATCACCAGGTTTAACTATCTCATTTTAAAGATGAGAGAAGAACCTTTAGTAAAATAAAAATTCTTATTAATCATAATAATAAATCCAGGGCTTTAATGGTTAAGACAAGAGGATTCAGTCCCAGAAAAGCTCTGTTCTGTTGCCACAATCTAGATCCAGTTGGGCAATTCTGCACTATGAACCAGAAGAACTGAGTGATGAACATAAATATCTCACCACAAATGGAAATAAGCTACAAAACAAACATCCTGATTACTGGTAGATTTATAAAGATACTTTGTATATTAAGAGAAAGAAGCTTTTCTTCACAAATATAGAACTTAAAATAACCATTAAAGCTTCAACAGGTTTCATATACTTCCCTCTTAAAAGTATGTGCTAATCATATGCTTTCTAACTTCTTCTTTTACATTCAAAACATCTCTATCTAAATCAACATTAGTATTAACATAATCGTTAGAGGCAATCCCAGCAGCCAGCAAAAAAAAAAAAAAAAAAAGACTTCATATGAGAAAGCTAAAACAACTACCATTTTTTATATTTTGATTTTAAATTACATATGGCAAGTGCCAATAGGCTGTAGCATATTGCTAACAAATGTCTTATGTACCAGAAATGGCATAAAAATGCCCACTGTACAATGGGAAGGGCATTTGGAGGGGCACATGTAAGGTTAAAAGACTTAGAGAAAGGTCTCCAGGTTGTTTGAGGAATACCTTTCAGAATGATTTGTGGGAAGTATGGGGAAGCTTCAAAGGGATGATGGCATCTCTACTCCTGGATACTTGAAAAGTTTCAAAAGGCAGTGAACTAGGGATTGGGAAGGCTGTTCAACAGAGAGAGTTCATTCCAGAGCAAAGAATAGTCAAAGGAAAGGAGAGAAATGGAGGATAAGAAATAGACCAGTGTAGCTGCCATATATAGCACACATGGTAGTATCATTTAAAGTTGGAAAAGTGAATTGGAACCAGACTCAGAAGAAAGCCAGGATGAAGAATTAATAATTTATTTAGCAGGATCACTGAATTACGAGCTAAAAGATATACTCATCTATTTCAAGACCTTTGTTTTGAGAAGTGATGAAAAAGAAGCCCAGAGACATTAAACATCTTGCCCAAGATCATAAAATAAGTAAATTTTAACAAAACTGGAATTTGAAGTCAAATATTCTCACTCTAATCCAGAGCTGAAGTGCTCCAGACTTAGGAGTCAAGAGGTCTGTGATCAAATTCTGCCTCTGACACTAGGTATATAGTCATAGATCTTTTAATCCCTCTGGGTCTCAATTTCCTCATCTCTAAAATGGGCATAAAAAAGTCTGCAGCATTTACCTCACAGGGTTGTATTGTATCAAATGAGAGAACATATGGAAGGCACTTTGCAAATCTCAAAGCCCTGTACAAATGACTAATAGTATTCTTGTTATTATTATCTGTTATTTTTTTTACTATATCCCAAAGAGAAGACACTTAAGGTTTTTGAGTAAAGGGATTTTATCATCATTTAGAACAGTGGTTCCCAAACTTTTTTGGCCTACCACCCCCTTTCCAGAAAAAATATTACTTAGCACCCCTGGAAATTAATTTTTTTAAATTTTAATACCAATTAATAGGAAAGATAAATGCACCTGTGGCCATCACCACCCTCCTAGATCTCTGCAGCACCCACCAGGGGGCGGTGGCGCCCACTTTGGGAATCACTGATTTAGACGATTATTCAGGCAGCAAGATAAAGGATACAATGGAGGGGAATAGGCTGAAAACAGGAAGACCAGATAGGAAACTTTTACAATACTATAGGGGAGAAAAGCTGAAGTAGTTCTAAGCATTAAAAAGGGTATGGATATAAAAGAGAAAATAAGGTAATATGATGGATTCTTAAGAACCTAAGAGGTTGCCTGTGCCAAACCCCTAATTTTATATTTGAGGAAATAAGTCCAGGGAGCTTGAAGAACAGTAAGTGTCAGAAGCGGGATAGAATACAGGTCTTCCAAACTGTGAGCTGATGCATTTCCCAATGTACCATACTAAGATTACACAGCAGGGGTTGGCAACCTATGGCTCTTTCTGCAGGAGCCATAAAGTCCATTTTTTTCAGGCGCTGTTACAGGAGCGCACTGTGAGCACTGTACGGCTCTCACAAAATTACATTTTAAAAAATGTGGCGTTTATGGCTCTCACGGCCAAAAAGGTTGCCGACCCGTTACACAGGAACACGGCCACTGGTGGATGTTTGGGGATAAGGGTGAAGAAATAGTCACAGAAGACTTTAAAGAGCCTCAGGGAACTGGGATAATATCAAGAGAAATTAGGAGAGGGGAAAAGTTGGCCTGCAGGAGTGACAATGTATGAGACATGACCTTACAACAGACTTTTTCCACTAAAGAGTAAGGTTGATAAATAGCAAACCCTTCAACATTTCAGTCTAATGTCACATTTTCTACAATATTAAGAATAGCTCTCAATATTGATGCTGAGACAGAAAATAAATTCTAATACCTTACCTTTATAGGTAGTGACATAACAACATGTTCCATCTACTTTTTCAGTGGGAATTGCATTGTATATATCTGCATCTAATGCTTTGTGATTTATAGTTTCTGTAGCCAAAACTTTAAATGGCTTAAGGAGAAAAAAAGAAAACATGATTTTAGAAATACAGATATACATAATATTTTTATGTAATTAGATGTTACTGTCTCTCCTACAATTTCCAGTTTAAGTCATTAAAGCTTATTTCCCATGCCATTTTTAAAGAATTACTGAATTCTATAACATTCCTAAGGCCTATGTATGATTTTTCTCCTTTGTAAATATAATAGAAAAAAAAAAAGAACTTTAGTTATAGAGACATAAGGAATTGGATTTCTTTAAGTTAAAAGTTATTATCAGCCAAGTTCTTCATGTCTCAAATGAAGCACTGTTATCTCCTCTGATCATGATGGTCAGGCCTCTGTTCTTCCCTACACCCACACTCAAGAGGTTCAACTATTTTATTTTCTTTATTTCCAGGGACTTCTTCCAATTCCAAGAGATACAAGACATGGCACACCCTTCTTCTTTCCACTCCTCTTGGTTTTTTAATTGAGAGAAATCTAGAATTACCAGAACATCTGAAAGATAATCTAATCTGGATCAAGCTTCAGTATTTTCTATAGTACTTTATCCACATTAAAAACCATGTAATTATCATACTTATTTCTTCACAGGAATTTCAATATGGATCTAGTTTAGAATGTCTTCTGGAGCAATACTTATTTTTCAGATGGAACTTTTATTTTTGTTGTTGAGTCGTTTTCAGTCAGGTTCAACTCTTCATGACCCCATTTGGAGTTCTCTTGGCAAAAATAAATGGAGAGGTTTGTCATTTCCTTCTCCAGCACATTTTACAGAGGAAGAACTAAGACAGAATTAAGTGACTTGCCTAGGGTCATACAGTTAGTAAGTGCCTGAAGCCAGATCTGAACTCAGGAATTTTCATTTCATTTCACTATAAACACATTTCTTGAAAGTTGTAGGCTTCTTTCCTCAGCATCTATATCTTTAAAATATGCTATAACACACTTCTTTTATTGTTTAATCATTGCTTTAAGAGTGTCTTAGCCAAACAATTATTCCCTTCATCTTTTCCCAACCTGCTCATTAGTCTTCCAGAAATTTCATGATCATATATATGCTCACAGAGTTGGAAGTGATCTCAGAGATCCAACTCCCTCATTCTGCAAATAAAGAGGATGTTGAGGCCCAGAGCACTAATTTGCCAAAATTTGTACAGACATTAATTAAGTTGTAAAGGCAAGATATGAACCCAGTCCTCTAATTCCAAATTCAGTGATACTTCTATGCTAACACAAAACTTAGCACAATCGATCAAAGCAAAAAAAAAAACATTTATTAAGCAACTACTATGTGTGAAGCACCACAGTAGATGCTGGAGATACAGAGAGAAGTAACATACCAGTTTTTATCCTCAAACTTACATTTTTGAGTGGGGGAGAACACAACATATACAAATTATATAAATATACACACACACACATATATGTATATATATATGTACATATATACATATGTACATATATATATATATAAACAACATGACAAATACAAGGTCCTTCTTTGTGGGGAAGGCACTAAGATCTGGGGAGATCAGCAGAGGCCTCATGTAGGAAGTGGCATCAGAACTGAGCTTTGAAAGAAACTAGGGATTCTAAGAAATTGCTATAATGGTACGTTTCAGATCTGTTCCCTGTAATTATCCTCTTCTCTGGGCTAATTATTATCACTTTCTTCAACAGATCTTCACATGACATGGTTTTCAATGACCTCCACATCTGAGTGCCCTGTATGCTGGAAGCTTACCAGCTTCTCAAGTTTTCTTAAATTCTGTGCTCATAACAATATATACAGTAAGGCTCCCTTATTTATGATTCCATTTTTGGTGGTTTCAGTTTTCCAAGGTCAATTGTGGAAGCACCACCTCCCTGACCTGGAAAGACTGTCCAGTTTCAGTTATCTGACCAGGAAGTACAGAAGGGCAAGCGTGGTCTCTTGTTTTCCTTTGTACTTCTTGACACTTTCACTTTCTTTTTTAAAGTTTTTTTTTGGTGGGGAAAGGGGTTGGGGAAGATGGGAGGTTATGGAGTGCTAAGCTGAGGGTCAGGAAGGTAAAGAGAACACATATATATGTATGGGGTCAGCAAGTGTTCACCTTAACCTTATATCCATGGTTTCAGCCACCCCTGGTAGGTTTTGGAATGTATTCCTCTCAAATATGGGGCCCCTACTGTCTTCCAGATGAGGTCTTACTAAAAGAAACTTCTTAGCCCACTCTGCTGTCACCTACTGATCTCATAGAAGCTCTCCACTTCATCAATAACCTTAGCCTCTGGCTTAGCCTTCCTCTTCCCCTTGTTTCCAAGTATCATCACTGACAACTTCAACATATACGATAAATAACTATTCTGACATGAGTCTCAGAGATCCTCAACCTAGTCAACTTCAGTGCCTCCAATCCATACACCATTTCTGCCATATTCTATCTTGCTGTAATAACGCAGATCTTTATTTTTCAAGTGCTGTGACTAATTTAATGAGCATAGAGATTCACAAAATGTTGATATAACTAATGCAAAATTACAGTAAGCATCTCTTCTTTCTTCTTAAAGATGTAGAATGGAAAAAATGCTCATAAACTTTACTGTACTTAAAATTAACTGCAATAGATAGTAATTATATATTTTATTCAGGATTTCTAGAACGGGAAAAGAATACCCACAAACGTTACTGTAACAAAAATGAACTGCAACAGACAGTAATGTATATTTTACTCAAGATTTAGAATGGAAAAATACCCTAAAACTTTTCTCTAATGTAAATGAACTGCAACAGATAATAATTGTATGTTTTACTCAACTTAGAGCCTAAGACCTTTTATACAATGGATAGGTAACGAACAACATAATGACACTATCCAAGACTTCTCAGGCCATTTAGTCAAAGACGGTCTGGTGGCTGGGTTCCCTGTTCCTTGCGCCGATTCTCACAAACCTTTGATACCTCTTCTACTTTCCGCTGCAACAGGGCTGAATTTTGATCAATCCACTGAAGCGAGTCCATATGTGCATTCAAAATCTTACAGATCTGCTGTAGTGGGTCACTGGTGTCGGGAGACCCTCCAGACACATTCAGGTGCCCGATGATGTCCTTGAGGTCCTGGGCCATGCACTTCAGCTGAGCGTCAATAGTCTCTGCAAGTTTATAAGTTTTCTCCCGCTCCTCATCGGCATGCTGCAGATAGACGGTCCCACTCTGCTCCTTCACAGCCTCTTCCAGAGGGGCCAGCAGGTCTTCCAGCTCCTTCTGCTGGGACAGGATAAAGTCCAGTTCTTGATCCAGCCTCTTCTGGTCCAGCTTCACTTTCTCTACTTCTCTGTGTAGAGACGTAATCTTCTCCCCATTCTCAATTAATGTCTGGTCCCAAGCATTCACCTGGGTGGCCTGGTGAAGGAAGTGTTTCTCCTGATCCTCCAATTCCAGACTCCATTTATTGATCAAACTTTCCAGCTGAGCATAAGTCATCACAGAGCTTGGGGGAATCTCCTGATCCATTGTGGGCCTTGGAGTTGTGGTAGCAGAGGGCAAAGTAGCACTAGTAGAAGGGATGATGCCACTGCCCAGTGTTGTTGGTGGCTTCAGATTCAAAGCAAAGCTGGAAGTGGAAGTGGAAGTCATAGTAGTGGTAGTGAAAGTAGATGTATTTGTTGATCCAGGAAATTTTAATCCAAATCCTGGCACTCCAAGACCAGGTGCTCCAACCAAAGTGGATGGAGACCCAGCTGAAATGCTTAGGGTAGAAGACAGTGGAAGGGAGGAGTTTGCTAGGAAAGCAGTGTAGACCCAGAAGTGGTGGTGGCAGCAGGAATCTCTGGTATCAAGCCTGAGAGTGTAGAGCCAAAAGCCACTGCAGGTCCCTGATTGAAGCTTGAGGCCAGTGATCCAGTGGGTACAGCAGTAGACCCTGTAGAGGCCAATAATCCAAATCCTAAACCACAATGTACTTAGAATGGATCTCCATCTATGAAATTGGGAATCAGGAAAATATGATAAGTTCAAATTCCTCCTCAGACACTTAATTAATTCTCTGAACTTGAGAAAAGCACTTAACTTTACTGAACCTCAGTTTCATTTATGAAATGGAGATTAAAAGTAGCATCTATCTAACAGGGTTGTTCTGAAGATCAAATGATAATATGTAAAGTACTTTGAAAAAATATGCATATATATGTATATGTATGTGTATAATGATTTCAACCATGAAATGTATTATTATTGTCACCAATGTCATCACCATCAATCAAAAGATATTTATTAACTGTCTGTGTGCTAAGCATTTTTTTTTTTTTTTTTTTTTTTTTTTTTGTATTTTAAACCCTTAACTTCTGTGTATTGACTTATAGGTGGAAGAGTGGTAAGGGTAGGCAATGGGGGTCAAGTGACTTGCCCAGGGTCACACAGCTGGGAAGTGTCTGAGGCCGGATTTGAACCTAGGACCTCCCGTCTCTAGGCCTGACTCTCAATCCACTGAGCTACCCAGCTGCCCCTGTGTGCTAAGCATTTTGCTAAGTGTTGTCCATGTGGAGAGCTTGAATTCTCATGGTATACACAGAATAAATATAAAGCAAGCAAATACAGATATATATATGAAAAGTAGCTTTGGGATTGAGTACTAGCAGTTGGATGGAACAAGGAAGGCTTCATGAAGAAGATGGTGTGTATTTCATCTTAAAAGATGAGAGGAATTTTCTGAAATGGGAAGGAATAAGGTGTAGGCATATCAGATGGCCAGCACAAAGGCATGAATATGGAAAAAGTAGACTTGCTATTTGTGAAGAGCTGAGACAAAGCCAGGCTGGCTTAATGGAAAAGTACAAGAGGGTGAATAACAACACCCAATGAAGATGCAAAGGCAAGTGAGAGCCAGGATGTTAGGGAATTTAAAAACTAAGCAAAGATGTTTATCTTTGATCTCAGAGACAATAGAGAGCAACTGGAGTCTCAGAATAAAAGGAGTCACAAGGTCAGATCTTTGATGGCAGTGTGGAGGATAAATAGGATCAGAGACTCAAAAAAGGGAGTTGTAATCTAGATTAAGAAGCTATTGTAATCTAAGTGAGAGGGAAGGCTGGGATTAAACAAAGGTGGTACCAGTATAAGCAGAGAAGTTGGATATGAATATTGTGAAGTTAGAAATGGCAAGATCTGGCAATTAACTGCATATATGGAATGAGAGAGAATGAAAATTTGTGGAAAATTCCAAGGTTATGAACCTGGGTGACTAGAAGAACAGATATAAGGGAAGTTTAGAGTAAAGGAGAAAAGATAATGACTTCAGTTTTGGACATGGTGAATTTAAAAGTTTAACAGGCAGTTGGTGTTGCAGAACAGAGATACAGAGAAGAGACTGGGGCTGGACTTTAAGAGATCTGTGAGTCCTACATTGAGATGACAATTAAGCCATGGTAGCTGATGAAGTTAACAAGAGAGAAAGGGTAGACTGAGAAAAGAAAGCATGGGACAGATTACCTACAGTTATGGGTGTGATTCAAATAAGACTATAAGAAACTAAGAAGGATTGGTCAGAGATAGGTAAAAGAAGAATCAGGAGAGAGTAAAAACCCAGAGAGAAGAGTATATCAAGAAGAGGGACATCAGGGGTCAAATACATCAGGCAGAAAAAAGATGAGGACTGAGAAAAAAATACCACCAGATTTGGCAATTACAAAATCAAATCATTGGTAACTTAGTAGTGCAGTTTCAGTTGAGTGATAGGATCTAAAGGCAGACTGCAAAGGGTTGAAAGGAAAGAGTAGAGGTAGAGTGTAGAAAGTTTTTCAAGGAATATAGCTAAAAGGGAAGAGAGATGTAGGATGATGGCTTTGAGGGCATGGTAGAGTCATAAGAAGGATTTGTTTTTTAGGACAAAGGAGACTTGTGTATTTTTTAAAACAGTAGGAAAGGGACCAGTAGATAGGAAGAAGTTAAAGATTTGAGAGAGGGGCGATAAATTAAGGATGCAATCTGCAGTCAGGAGGGTTTGTGATCAAATGCTCATGTAGAAGAACTGGTGTTGGCAAGAAGAGCCACCTGTTTTTGAGAATTCATAAAGGAAAAGACAACATGACCACAAAAAATTATATATAGAGATAATAAGAAATAACTAAATATAAGGTAATTTCAGGGGGAAGGCACTGACACCTGGGAGTAGGGAAAGAGCAGAAAAGACCACATGTTATAGGGGCATATAAACTACACTTTGAAGTAAGCTAGATATCTGAAGAGGCAAAGGAAAGTATTCACTCTAATAGTGGAGGGACGACCTATGTGAGGTAACAATAGTGCTACATGCATTGTGTGTGATGGGACAACCAAAAGGCTAATGTAGCTGGCCAAAAGTGTATGTGGAAAGGGAGTAATGTGGAGTAAACCTGGAAAGGTAGGCTGGAGCCCCATTGTGATAAATATTATATTTGGGGATAGAATTTTATATGTAGAAAAGTTTAAATTTAAATTCAACAAATTCTTTGGAAAGGTTCTTTTCTTTCTATCGATATCACCTATCAATCATTGATAGTAGTTCTTAAAATTAAAGACTTGATATTTCAAAAGATATTCTAGTAACACAAGCATAAGTCACAAAACCTTAAGGAAACAACTGTGACATGGTTTTTAGGGATTGTTTTGAATTGCTGTTTCCTTTTACTTTAGGTGGTCCAAGAAAAAAAAAAAACTCCAAGAAAATTATCTGCAGTGCCCAAGTGTCTTTTTTTCTATCCTAGGCTGACCTTTATTTTAATCCCTATTTTCCTCAGTGGTATTTCATTTTTCTCTGTCACCTCTCCAAAGTCAGTCATTTAGTCAAAGAGCATTTACTCAACATATAACATGTGACAGACACTGTGTGTAAGTGCTAGGGATACAAAAGTCACTCTCAAAGTTTTCACAATGGAATGGGAGAGAAAGTGTAAATAATTAGGTACACACAAAATAGAAAGGACCAAAGATGAAGAATGCTATTCCTCTCTAGACAGAAGTGTTGAACAAAATATGAGGCAAGATAAACAGTTGTGGACAAACAAACTGGAAATTTGCTTTGTTTGACTATGCTTTTGTTAGGAAGGTAATGTTTGTTTTTTATTGGGATGAAGGAAATGGAAGAGAGGAATAAAGTACTTAGTCATTAAAAAAACCTTTTTTTTAATGAAAGTTTCTTGAGATTAAAAACTGCCTTGCTCTTTGTACAGTACCTGTCTACTCAACACACCTCTTACAGTGTCTGGCATATAAAAGGTACTTAATAAATATTTGTTGATTGGAGGACATTCTAAAACTGGAGGGCATTAGGGAGGAAGGTTACTGAGCTAAGATCAGCTGAATGGGAGATGTTTAGTACAGAGAAGAAAATACTGGTGGGATGGGGGAATCTTTCTTAACTATTTGTAGAGCTATCACATGAAAGATGGAATAAACGCATTTTGCTCTAGAGTAAGTCTAAGAACAATAGATAGAAAACAGGCAAATTTTAGCCTGGTATAAGGAAAATCTTCCCAAAGTCTACAGGTATCCAAAAGTAGAATGGTCTGCCAGCCTATGAAAATGGTGAGGTCCCAGTCCCAGCAGTAAGATGGCTAAATGGATTTGTCCACAGCAAAAGATATGGGACTAGAGCCAAGGAAAGAAGTTAAGAGATGGATATATAGATTTGAAAATCAATGGATTTCAATTCAAAGGTTATTAGATACCCAATAAATCCTGGGCAATGTGTTGAGAGAAAAGTAGTAACCATTGAGATAGATGGAGTCATATATTTGAAACTTCTTTTCCAAAATATACTTGCCCAATAGACTTATTGGGTACCAAAAAACAAAAACAAAAACAAACTAAGTACAAATAATTACTGGAAACTATTTATGCCCTTATCTCTCATGGAAATCTAATAAGCCACCTCCCAATATTAACTGTCAATATAGTTCATAGGACAAGGAGTCTAAGTTGGTCAGTTCTGCCTATATTCCATCTATAGACAAAGACACCAAAAAGTCTCTAGCAAAAGACATGATATCTTGGATTTTCCCCAAATGCGTGCTAAAAAGAGAGAAAACAATCTGAAGCAAGGAAAATGTTATAGCCCAGTATCTGTATGGCATAGCAGATCAAAGGGTTGATCTTTGGATCCAGGTTCAAGACTTGCCTCTATTTGACCATGGGCAAGTGCTCTAGGCAACTTGATTATACCATAAGTTTCAAAGAAGGTGCCCCTATGCTTTGGTACAGGAAGTTTCCAGATTCAGGAGTTACCTAGTCTTACTGCTTTTAGGTACTGTGAATAATTTCTCCTCCAATACCTCTTACTCTCCTAATTTTCATCAAGCTGATTTTTTTTTGTATGTGTGTATGTATATTTGTGTGTATATATGTATATGTATGTGTGTATTTAAGGACAAAAACGCACAGTATCCCTAAAGTCTTTCTGAAGTTTTCCTAAACAGTCAAAGGTACGGTAGCTTAGACAGCTAGTATAAAACTTCACTAAGGCTTTGAGAACACTGTATGTGTAGGAATATTTGTATGTGTGAATGTATGTATGTGTTATAGAGACAGGGAGAATGGGGGAGAAGGGGAGAGAGGAGAGATAAGGGAGAAGAGAGGGAAAGAGAAAAGAGGGAAAAGGATAAGAATAGAGACAGGCAGCAAGTCCTGGCTTAGTGGCTGCTGACAGTTCACCCAGGGGCTGCTAACAAAGATAAGGAACTAACCCTGTCTTAGTATCTCTGTTTCTGTCAGTCTGTCTCTCTCTTTAACCCTTACCTTCCCTCTTAGAATCAATCAAATGTATTGGTTCCCAGGCAGAAGAGCAATAAGGGCTAGGCAATGGGAGGTAAGTGACTTGCCTAGGGTCACACAGCCAGGAAGTGTCTGAGGCCAAATTTGAACCCTTCTGTCTCTAGGCCTGGCTCTCAATCCACTGAGCCACCTAGGTGACCTCTCTCTCTTTCTGTCTCTCTCCTTTTCTCCCATCACTCTTCCTTTTCTCTCCATCTCTGTCGATCCCTGTATCTCTCTTCTCTCCAAATGTCTTCCTCTCCCCCCTTACTCCCACCTTCTTCCCCTTCAGATCAGACACCTCAAACCCAGTCAAAAGAGGTGCGAGA
Organism: Gracilinanus agilis; assembly: GCF_016433145.1. Classification (NCBI taxonomy): domain Eukaryota; kingdom Metazoa; phylum Chordata; class Mammalia; order Didelphimorphia; family Didelphidae; genus Gracilinanus; species Gracilinanus agilis. The sequence continues at coordinate 244,438,990 of NC_058134.1, forward strand.
CCCCACAGACCCTAGGCTCTATCCATTTCGCCCTAGAGTCCCTCCCCCACCATCAGGGATCCATCCGCTCCCCTCCCCCTCCTCTGGGCCCCGCCCACGCCCTGGGGCCCGCCCCTTTCCCCTCCCCCACTCCTGTGGGGCCACCCCTACCTGATGATCCCTCTTGACCGACGGCTCGTCTTTCACCTCCGTCACAAACACGCAGGGCACCTTCCTCTGCACCGAGCCCAGGCGCCGCATCGCGGGCCGCAACGGCCCGGCCCGGCGCCGCCCCGCGACCCTGCCGCTCACAGGCCCGTAGGCAGGGAAGCGACCAGGAAGCTAGTCAAGCGCGAAGACGCCCGAACGACTGGCCACAACCAGAGAAGGGGAGCAGGCCGGGAGCGGGGGCGGGGAGGCGGTGCGCAGGCTCTCCTACAACGCCCAATCACAGGCCGCCGATGCCAGCGCAGGCGGGGCGAACCTCCGGAAAGGGAGGAGGGGGGTTCCTGCCGCAAGGGCTGCTGGGAATTGTAGTACGGCGGAGGACCAAGGGGAACATCTTCGTATGCCCCGAGCTCTGACCTTCTGCAGCTAATTAACGTCAAGGGGCGTTCTGTCTGTTTATGGGCGCCCGCACTCTCGAACTGAAAGTTCTTCCGAATAATTAGCTCAAACTACATAAAATGGGAAACTGTCAATAACTTAACATACAACATGCCCATCTAGAACCTTCTTGGTGAAACTGCCAGGTCCCCCCACTTTTTAGTGAGTGGAATGAATGTGTGGAATGAATGAATGAATGAATGAGTGAATAATAATAGCTAACATTTGCATAGTGCTTACTCTTTGCCAGGCATCATGCTAAGCCCTTTACAACTATTATTTCATTTGATCCTCACAACAACCTTGGGAGGTAGGTACTGTTATCATCTCCACTTTACAGATTAGGAAATTGAGGCAGACCAGGGGTGAAGTGACTTGTCCATTTCACACAGCCAGTAAGTGTCTGAAGTCAGGTTTGAACACAGGTCTACTGGACCACGGTAGATGGATGGAGCAAGCTTTTATTTAACCCTTACTAGGTGCTCAATACTGGGTATTACAAATAGCCAGATAGCTTCTGCTCTAATGAAATTTCTCAGAAAAATAACATTAGAGCTGCAGGAAGCTAGAGAAAACACCTGAAGAATAATCAAAACCTAGGGCAGTGTAGAAATTGATTTCACAAAATATCATTCATCTAAACCTGTGAAAAGACTGCTTTGGACATCTATATCCAACTGTGACAGTTTTGGAAAGATGTTCTTTCCCAAACAAGGGAAAATTTACCAGTAAACAAATCAGAATTTATTCTTAATTACCTAACAGACTTCATCAAATGCTTCATATATGTCTTATAGAATGAATGTCAGTTGGTAAGTGGCCTAAGATATCAAGTTTAAGAAAATTGCAAGAAGTGAAGAGAACTAGTGTCTTGTTGTATTCTCCAAAATTTCTTCTGAATATGTACTTAAGAATTTCCTCTTACTATTCATTTTGGCTTCATATGCTGTAATTTTGTAACACAAACTTAGTTTTCTTAAAATTCTCACCATAAAAAATTATTTTTGAAAAATCAAAAAATTTTTTAAAAATAGTATCTTTTGCAAAGCTTTAATGAGTAATTTTTAAAAATCCATTGGGTCATGATAACCTAATTTACTTTTTACAAATGTACACATTTTTACAAAAAGAAAAATTCAATTGTTGGTGGTTCCTAGATATTTTTCTGATCCATTAAAGTTGCATGTTATAGTTGAAATTTCAAGACTTCAAGTGGACAATGACTTGGGGGTGGATGGAAAATATTATTCAAATGGGCCTTGAGTGTCTCAGTCAAAATCCAATCCTTCAATGAATTGATTGTAAATACAATAAATTAGCTTCCCAAAAGTGAGAGCAGGAAACCAAGCTCCCAGCAGAAAGTCAGGCCTTTTAGCCATTTCTTTAAATAGAATTCAGATGGAGATTGGGGCTGGACCTGTGATTTCCTTGGTATCAAAAATCCCAGGTCCACCAAAGATAATTCACCTTCCCATCCACTTAGCTGCTGACTGAGGCACCAATATTAAGTTAACTTGCCCAGGGGTCCCACAGTCAAGTAGTACCTTATTCAGGGTTGGGACATGAGAGTTCTTGTTTTGAGGTCAATTCTACTTTCCCACACTATTCAGCTAAAACTATGAAAACCTAATTAATAAGTGTCACACAGTTCTGAAACATGAGCATTACAATGAATCTCTTTTAAGATGTCCAATTTAATGAAACTTTTCAAATACAAGAATTAATTGAATATGCATTTAACAAATAATGGTATCCAGCTGGTCCACTGTTTTATGTATTCTTCAGTCTAAATGAAATTATAGAGATTTGACTTTCTTCCTGCCATTCATTATAGACACATTTAGACAAAGTGGAGATCTCATTACAGATGCTCTCTCTTCAAAGCCACAAGTATGCAGTTGTCTGGTATTTTGCTCAATTAGACAACAAAAATCCAAAAAGGGATTAGTACCTTTGTAAGAATCTCCTGCTAGTAGAATGTAGTAAGTTAGGAATTATTTTGTCTTTTTATATCCAGCACCTAGTATGATGCCTTGCACAAAGAATGGGCTTAAAATGAATATATGTATATTTTTAAGGTAACTGAATCTATGGAGGGTAGTTTGCCAAAGGGCAAAAGATGCTGAGGTCAGGCTTTCTTTTTTTTTTTTTAATTAGTTAACTGGTTGATTGGAGTGGGTGGAATTAGAAAGAAGACAAAAATTTTCTAATTTCAAATTATTTCCTTTCTTCCATTATCTTACTTTTTCCCATGAGACAGTAAGGAAGCAAAGAAACCCTGCATGTGGATTATCCAGTGCTGGAACTGGCTATATCAAATCTTTAATATCAAACATCAGTGTCTCTTTCTTCCTGCCAAGGGATGATCCAAAGTAGCTTTGCCTTCTCTGTCTTTTGAAGGACAGATATTTAAATAAATAGCCACCCACAACTGCCATTTCCCAAACTGTCACAGAACTTTCCAAGTTCAACATTCTCTCACTTCTGGGGAAGGAGCATCACCTAAAACATTCCGCGTGCTGTTTGAATAGTAGCAGAGAGGCCACCAATCTCTCTGTCCACATGTACTCTCCATCACACATGCAGCAATTTCTTCAATGTCTGCAACACAGCCGTGGGAATAAGTCCCAGGCAGCAGAGGCAGCAGTCCATGTCCACTGTCAGCCCCAGGACCACCAACTCACAGCCACAAACTGGACTCCTACCCTGAAGGGGGGCACCCACCAGTACGGCCTGGATCTCTTGGGCTGCAGGAAGCAGCAAGGAGTAGCTGCCAGCCCCAGGTAAGTGATAACAGCATTGCAGGCTATGGGTTGGGAAAACCCCCTTGAAAGGGCTTTGGTTTGAAAAGATTGCCAATATTCTAGCATGCAACCAAGTCTGGCATCACCAAAGAGAGTCTTAAACACAGATCCCTGACCCAGGAACTTAGTTTCAATCCTTTTCCAACCATCCTTCTTAGTCTTCCTTGCAAGGACTAAAGTTCCACTAATACATGATGTCTCTTCCCTTGAAAGGTTGAGCTTCTTGAATACAGACCGTTAGTTTTTTCTCTTCCCTAGAGTGATTGAATTACCAAAAAAGAAGCAGAACTATTTACTCTTCCTAATGATAAAGCTCATTCCACACTGGCCCCTGTGCCAGGGTGGTGATGATCCGTGACCATAATGTGGCTCTGTGATGTAAAAACATTTCTTTGAAACAGTTCATCCTCTTATACATACATACACATCAGATTCTCACAATGGCTGTAAGCATGTTGCCACATGTAGCCATGCAATAATGGTGCTTGGTAACAGTATTTGAAAACAATTTCAAAAGCAGCTACAAGTCCATAGGTGAACAGGCCATTTATTTGGAGTCAATGATCATTTAAAAATGTTCATTGGGGGTGTTTATCCCAGTAGCCTATGTGCTTAGGATGGGTACTTCGTTGTTCTAGAGTTAGAAGGTAGGGTGAAATATGAGAGTCAAGACATTTTTTCTATATTTTACTTATATTTTCGAGATGTTATCCAAATCTTTTTATTTTCTGTTTCGTCAACTAAGTTTCTAAAGCAGTTGCCATTTTTTAAAAAAGTTCTTATTCAAAGTATTTTCCTAAATGTTAAGTTCTTTTTTGTTTTTTTTTTTAATAAGGTTATATATAGAATATATGTATATGTATTTGTATCATTGGTCTCTGCACGTTCTTTCAATACTCTGAAAACAAAAATTTAAACCATTGTATGCAGAAAGCTTACTTTGTCAATAATTTTAACCAATTAATGTGGAAAACTACTTTTTTTCTTCATCTAATTCTTTCTTTAAAAACTTCCAACAAAATAGGAGTGCATTTTAACTTTTCAAATACTCCCTTCTCTGGTAAAGGCTCTTCCCTTACTTTTTTTCTCTGACTTATTTCTAAGGTTGCCTCCATTTAGGTCTTAATTACTGATAGGTTCTCATAGCTCTGTAAGGAACTAATGACAAGACCTCCAAATCATAACATCTCATTCTGGGTGCGAGACATTGTAATGTCTCTTTCACTATAAGACTTCCATATCTCTATCATCCAATTTTTGAAAACTTCCACTCAGCAAATGTTCTGCTCTAGGGAGAAACCCTTTTTCCTTAAAAGAAAGATTTTTAAAAAATGGAATATATAGATACATGATGAATAAGTAATCTCAATTTGTTTTCAGATGGCTGTTATGTATTATGTAAATTTGACTTTGATTTCTATCTAACAGTGGATTACAGCAATCAAGTACATATTTGTATAGCAAATGAGTTCATATTAATTTAACAACTAGGAATAGTCTTCCCTCCAACTTAAAATTTTTAGGTATCTCTAACATGTTTTTAAAAATAGGCACTAAGTACCTAACTCATTTTTTCTAAAATACTCGTTCCCCTCTCCAAAATACGAAATTATGTTTGATTTCTTCTCGTGTGTGTACGTGTATGTGTGTTGTGTTGTTTTTTTTTTAATTTTATTTTAACCAAAAGACTGGTAGAAAAAGACATGATTGTATTTTAAAAAGCCATCCTAGTTAATATCACCCTGGAATCAAGATTATAGGCAGTACTGTGACATTATTCCTTAATGTGAAACTGGCCAACAGGTACTTGTGAGGTCATTTATGATGAGCACATAATGACCTAGGTAACAATGAGAAAAATTCTGGAAGTTTGAATTTGTGTGCTGGCTAGCAACCACTTTCAACATTTCTGCAAAGCGAGAGAAGGTATCTTCTGATTTAAAATTTTGTTAAGAATTACGTATTGCGTAATATACTGTCAACAGGAGGTCAGTTTTAAAAGGAGATTACTACTGATTACCTGGACAACTCTGGAAAAGAGAGTTTTTTTTTTATTTTTTATTTTTCCTTACACACTGAGACTTCTTAAAATTACATTCCTGCAATTCTTATATAAGGACAGTGGAGTAGCAGCAAGAGAGGTGAAAATGACAGAAGTTGGGAATGACTGCTATTTCTTTTTTTATTCCACATGCATAAAGGTAAATATTGTACAAATTTACAGGCATTCACATCTCATAGCTTTCTAGTAGAGAGAAGGAAGGTATAACAGAAATTTGCATGACCAAATCGACATTAGCCAATTTTTTTTTTGTTTTTTGCTTACCCATATATTTACTATGGTATAGTCGAATTTCTATAAAGAAATATAGGAGGATATGATATTTTTAGTTACTTGACTGAAATCACTACTGCCTAAAACAGTCAGACTCGGAAAGTGGCTCTTAAGCCACATATATTTCTTGAGTGTACAACCTGAAGTTCTTCCAAATTTTGAATTGCCAGCATTAGAATCCTGTTTCATAGAAAACTCTGCCAAGCATGTAGTAGGCATGTGGTTCTTTGGATTAATGGAGATTGTGGGTATGGTGAATTACCTCTGTTCTACTCTCCATGTTTAATTCAGACCACCTCAGACTCACTTTAATGAATCCAATTCATTTTCTCTTTAATAATTATTTTAAAATAATGACTGTGCTTTGCCATGTAATTTTTAAATAGTTCATAATTTTGTAGTTTTCAAAGTCCCCAGCACAGTAGACAATCGATAAATGTTTGTTGAATGGATTAATTAAATTAATGGCTTATCGAGGATAGCTCTTAAAGGAAAAAAAAAGTAAATGTTCAGGTTGGCAAAATTATAATTCTCTCTATTATTATCAGTAAGCCAAACAGGAATAATATTAACCCAAAGTCACAGATAATAGACTTAAAACTAGGGGAAAAAAAACAGATCATTTAGTTCCTCTCCCCCTTATTTTTACCGATGAGGAAATTGAGGTCTATGTGAACTTAAGTGACTTTGCCCAAGATCATGTTCAAGTGCCAAATGATAGAGCTGAGAGCTGGGCCTAGATAACTGTATTTCAAATCCAGCTCTCGCTCTACGATGCCAGTTCATACATGACACAAAGGATTCGAATTAATGGAGCCAAGAGAATTTAGAAAAAGAAAGTCTAAATCTATGACTGAAGGTACATAACTTATGTAAAATCAGAGCAGAGGAATTAGTTGCTGGGTCTAATTCACCATAATGGAGCTAGGAATCCAATATAATATAGATGGGACTCCTGGAACTGTTAAGCCACAGTAGAAATGTCACTGCCAGAGACATTTAAAAATGAAAAGGCAGGATGAAGAGATCAAATATAGAGAATATTTGAGAAATATTCTCAATTTGAGAAATATGAGAATATAGAGAAAAAGCAATGAGTTTTTTACATCATGGAAAGAATGCAGATTTAATTATCCTGGTGGTATATTAATACACTCCTACTGAGGTACACCTAGTTTTTAAAATATGAGGTACTTGGGGCAGCTAGGTAGCTCAGTGGATCTAGAGGTGGGGGGTACTGGGTTCAAATAGGGCCTCAAGACACTTCCTATCTGTGTAGACCCTGGGCAAGTCACTTAATCCCCACTAACCAGCCCTTACTGCTCTTCTGCCTTGCAACCAATGCTTAGTATTAATTCTAAGACAGAAGGGTAAGGGTTTTTTTTTTTTAAATATGAGGTACTTGATCGCAAAAAAATAATAATCATAATGTAGTACAATCTAATTTTTATGAGAAAAATGGAAATATATATAAATAGAAAAAGAGAAATTAAAAAATAAACTATCAGATCCATTCATCATTTTCTTAGACACATACTGACCATTAAAAAAGCATGAGTCCATAGACACTGGTTTGAGAACAGAGATCTCAATGAATAAATAGAGATTTTCTATTTGCACAGAATCAGCTTGTTAGGCCTTGAAAGTTGTTTTTGGAAATGAAAGGTTTTCAGAATGCTTGTAGCATTCATGCCTATCCTATCCCTGGGCTATGGCCTGGGTTATCACTGACCCTTTTCCCTTTTCACATCTACTTGATGAGCTTCAGATAAAAAGTATATAGCTCATATATTGCCAATCATTTTTGGCATGCAGTATTAAATACCACTATACCACATTATTTTGTAGTATTCTTTAATTCTCCTTATACGACAGACTCACCTAAAAATAAATTGAAACGGAGCCGCCAAAGTTTTTTGGCAAGTGGTGTTACATTTCTGGTATTTATTTTGCTAATGACTTTCTAAATTAGCTCTAAGCATATTCATTTTAAAAATCATGAGAACGATAGGTACAAGTAAGTGACCTACAATTATTGTTGACCTCTAGCATCAATATATTGTGAGTTTTCTGCACTGTTTACTTTTTTCTCTTAGGGTTCCCAGTGCCGATTCCGACACTGTGAAGAAGCCCTTGGCAGTGACACTGTGTGCTCATTATGGAGAGAGGGAAAATGTTTAGATCCACTTTGCAGATTTAGACACATGGAAATGCAGGTAGAATTGCTCCTCCTCCTCCTCATCGTCATTCTTTGTCAATAATATAGCACGTTAGTAATCTTCTTGACCTACATCACAACATGACAGGGAGATACTCCTACTGGTGGCAAATAATGGAATTGATGACGTTAGCTCACTACCGAAGTAAAAACCTTAGGCTAGTACACAGGAATATGTCATAGGAGCCTCTGCGACCTCAGTTCAAATTTAGGGCTACGATATTGACAGCAGGACAATTCCCCATTGATTAAAAAGCAATCGCTTTCATTTGGCACTTTATTGTTATTTTTTTCTCTTATGAAATAGTTGAGTTTGTTATGAATATGACCTCTGAAAACTCCCTTTCTTCCCCTTTTTCTCTAGCAAAACTGCAGCATTTCATGCTTCTGGGAAACTCAGCCTCTTGGTTGTGTGAAGATCAGTTGTGTGTTTTATCATAGCAAACCCCGTAATATCAATGGACTTTTTTTGCCACCAAGTAGCAGTGAGTATATTTTCTTAATCGTATTCTCGTGGAATCAGAGTCAGATCTGAATGTAAACTTCTGCTATAGCTGGAAACCATCTGCCTAGAAATAATGGTGTGGGATTGGCAGACCAGTGAAAATATGATGAGAAAGAGAGAGATATGACTGTGACAGTATTAAATGCAAGATTCAATCAAGAATCATGAAATGAGCCTTGGAGCAGACCATAAGCCAACTTAGTCCTAGTGGTGTGATCAAATGCTGTACCCCGGGCTTAATAGTGTAAATCCAGGGTGGCTTATTATTATTAATTAAAGGAGTATGAATAAGTCATTTACCATACTGGATGGATCTGTCCTAAGGAAAATATATCAGGGATAGCATTAACTATATGTGGGTTACGGTCATATCTCAAATCCTTTGTGACTGCTTTTAGAAGCAGTGGGCAGCCCATGTGATCACTTAGCTCCTAAGAGCTTTTTCCCCTTCTGATGCACAATGACTAAAACACTTATGTGAGACCAGAATGAACTGAGTTCAAATCCAATCTCAGAGAATTACTAGCTGTGTTACCTTGGGCAAGTCACGTAACCTCTTGTCTGCCTCACTTTCCTCAAATATAAACTAGTGATGGGGTAATAGCACCTATTTCTCAGGGTTATATGGGAAGATAAAATGAGGAAAAAAATTGTAAAGAACTTTGTAAGCCTTAAAGTGCTGTTTAGATGCTGGCTAGTTATTATTATTATTATTATTATTATTATTATTATTATTATTGCAACTAGGTGGTAGAGTGGTTATAGTACAAGCGCTGGAGTCAGGAAGACCTTAATTGAAATCTGACCTCAGACATTAATATTTGCATGACCCTGGGCAAGTCACTTAATTCTATTTGCCTCAATTTTTTCATCTGTAAAATGAACTGGAAAAGGAAATGGCAAAACCACTCCAGTATCTTTGCCAAAAAACTTCAAATGGGG
>NC_058134.1:244453158-244470359 GCF_016433145.1 Gracilinanus agilis
GAGGGGGACAGAGAGAGAGAGAGAGAGAGAGAGAGAGAGAGAGAGAGAGAGAGAGAGAGAGTAGTTATCCAGTTATTCAGTCCTGTCTAACTCTTCATGGCTCCAAGGACCAGATTTTTCTTTGCAAAGATACTGGAGTGATACACCATTTCATTATCCAGAATAGAGGTAGAGCTATCTCTAGCCAGCTAGCTATCTTAGATAGGTGTGGCATACAGATAGTAAACTAGGCCCAGAATTCAACAGTAGGGACAAATGGGTTAGATTCCTTTTGAAATATTCTGCTTTGTGTTCAGTGATCTCAAATTGCTATTTGACATACAAACCCATCTTTTCAACACAAATATTCTCCTGGTGAAGATGTATGTCTGTGAATCATGGAATGCCCCAATATCTGAAAAATGAAAGTTTGGTCCCAAGAGTGGTGACAAGATGCATGGTGGGTAAGAGGCTGTAGTATACTACCAACACAAAAAATAATGTAAAACATATCACGAACATCACATGGCTTGAAAAGGAGAAGCAGGCATGTTGTGACAAGGAAGTTATAAGAGGTAGACAAGACTCAGTGATACACTGGAAACTAAGAAATAATAGAAGACCCCAGGGAAAGTACTGTATGTGTTGGATAGATCCTCTCTGAAGAATTTATGGAATGATAAAGACAAGAATATCATTACTATTTCTATGAGTGAATGGCATACCCCCATGAATGAGATCTTAGTTCTATCAGAGGAATAGGCATAAACATAAATGAGCATAATACAGCAAAAATGTCTAATTCACAATTATATGGGTAGGATGTCAGGATAAATTAGGTCGAAGTCATGGAATAGTTTTTAAGAATGCTATTCTAATTTTAAAGTAAATGTTTTTCTTAATCAATAACTAAACAATGGTTGGGAAATGGAAATTCTACTTGACTTGCTTTAATGAATAATTTAGATATCTTTTGTAATTGGCACATTAGTGACTTGAATGCAACTTAAAAGAATTATAAGGATGTTCCAAAGCATTGTACATTTAAGGTGAGATATAGAGTATCCTTCCAGGCTCCTTCATATTATTGATTTCACAAACTTTTCATAGTTAATAGCAAGGTGAACTTCAGACCACGTAACATTTAAATCAGAAAGGTTTCAATTAATCAGATTTTATTGAATTGCTTGACTATAAAATGCCCATGAAATTCAATTGAATTCTTATTCCAAAGTGTCTACTTAGGTTGTTTCTGCTATTTTATTTCACTAGCTAAATCTGCCCATGCGATCATTTTCTCCCTCTAATATATACTTTTTTTTTATTTAGATAGGCTTAATTTTGAAAATAGCAGGCAGTTGAATATAGAAGGAACCATTAGAGCAGGATTGCTTAACCTTTTCTGTGCCATTGTAAAATCTGTAGCTCCTCAAAATGTGTAATTTTGTTTTTGTTTTTTTAAACCCTTCTCTCTTAGCATCAGTCCTAAGACAGAAGAGCAACAAAAGATAGGCACTGGGGGGTTCAATGATCTGCTCAGCATCACACACCTAGGAAATGTTTGTAGTCACATTTAAACCCAGATCCTTCCAACTCCAGGCCTGTCCTTCTATCCACTTTGCTACCTGGCTGCCCTATATGTAACGAGATAATATTTCTAAATTATTTAGTAAAGGTAGATTGTAGGTGTGATTATATAAACACTTATTCCTTGCCTCTTTCCCTTTTAAAAGAAATGACTAATTGAATGAAATGCCAAATTTCTGTTAGAAGTTTGTAAAAAGGGGCAGCTGGGTAGCTCAGTGGATTGAGAGCCAGGCCTGGAGATGGGATGTCCTAGGTTCAAATCCTGCCCCAGACACTTCCCAGCTGTGTGACCCTGGCCAAGTCACTTGACCCCATTGCCCACCCTTACCACTCTTCCACCTAGGAGCCAATACACATAGACATTAAGGGTTTAAAAAAAAAAGAAGTTTGTAAAAAATAGATGTCCCTTTTCCTGCCCAAGTGCAAGAAGAACCCCCTGAAATCTGTCCCTGGATGACCCTCTTCGTGCGTGGTCTGTGTACCTTCAGGTCTAGGAAGCCTCCAAAGAATCAGGCCTCAAGTTGGTGGTCTTTGTAGCTATTTTGCATTTTCTCTAGGCCGGGCACTGCTTATAAGCTCTAAAGGTAGATGTGTGACTGGAAATTGCTGAGATAGAAAGCTTTCCTCACGTAGGGCTTGCTAGGGCTGCTCATGTGCTCACTGTGCACATCAAACCACGCCAGCATTGGATTGGACACAGACCAGGCCTTAAACTGGAAGCCTGCAGGCTGCTAAAACTCCCGAGTGTGGCCTGAGCCCCAGATTACAATGTAATTGAAGTGTTTAACAAGATAAATAAAAATACAATATGACAATGTTAATTTGCCAATATGAGGCTTGCAGGGATCCTTTTCTATTTAAGTCTGACATTACTGACTTAGACTATATCTTAGTTCCTCATTATAATCATGAAACTAGTAACATCATCTCGTTTTACCTATCTCATAGAGAGATCATAAAAATAAAATGTTATTTTGAGGTCCTCAGAAAAAAGGGGCTATAAAAAGGCAATAAGCAGTGTTTTATAGAAAAAGTAGGAATGCTAATATATACTACTTTTAAAAAGATGATAGATTTTTTTAAATATATGATTTGTGTTCTCCCCAAAAAGAAGATATAAATCATTACTAAATATATATTGCAGTTGGGGGCAGCTGGGTGGCTCAGTGGATTGAGAGCCAGGTCCAGAGGTCCTGGGTTCAAATTTGGCCTCAGACACTTCCCAGCTGTGTGACCCTGGGCAAGTCACTCGACCCTCATTGCCTACCCTTACCACTCTTCTGCCTAGAAGCCAATACTCAGTATTGAATCTAGGAAGGAAGGTATAGGGGTTGTGAAAAACAAACATGCAATTAAAATGGGGCAAAAGTGTGAATCTCATTATCCAAGCTAATCTTTGATATATGATATGATAAAAAAAAAAAAAAAGACTGTGTTTTTGTATTTTTCTTTCCATAGATGTCACACTACAAAAAGAAACCCAGGAAGGAATTCTGCCCCCTACCCAGAGTCAAGAACCTCTGAAACCTCAAGAGAATATATCAAGACCCATTCATCCTCCACTGGTCATAACTATTAACTTTGAGGAAGAGGAAGAGGAGGAAGAGGAAGAGGAAGACGACAAGGAGAACAGTTAGTATGACTCTCCTTAGATCTTTGATCTCCATTCACTTTGTTATTGTTTTGTAGGTTGGTAATAACCATTTTTCTGACAGAAGGTAGACCTTGTTGAGAAAACTGCTTTCGTTTTCATATGCCTCTTAATTCATTGTTCTAAAACTTCATAGTCTAAGGATGTGATCCTACTCATAAGCAGGGAGTAAATCCCTTAATTGGCAGAGATATATGAACTTTCAAGACCACTTATGTTCCCTTTCTTCTGATGTACCCAGAAGACACTGGCAGTCAGATAGAGTTAATATGACTCACGTGCCATCGTGGGAATTTGGAGATGAGATTTTCCAGGGCAGACTATGGAAATGGAGCAAAACTGCATTATGAAACACCTTGCTATTTCCCATGAATTCAGTTATGTTGCAGATAAAATGAAATCAACAAATTGAATCAATATGTCTATTAATATCTGTTGTATGCAAGACCATGCTCTATGGTTATATTCCCTTTATGCATAAAGTTTGTAAAGCACATTGTGTTCTTCCTCGAGCATGGGAAATTAGAAATTAAAACGCTTTTTTTTCATTCCCTAAAATCCATTATTGTGAGGTTTTTAGTGTGTTTTCCTTGCTTTGGAATTTAAAAAAGCAGTTTTTCACCCTCAAAAAATTTCCTTTTTTCCCCCCTAACTGCCTTTAAAATCTTTCTTTCTGGTATGTTCCAACAGCATAGAGTAATTTAGATTTTGATTTTAACCAGTAGGCACAATTCTGCTCTTTCCTTGTGGAAAGAATGTCAACAATAGGAAGGTTTTTCTGGCTCTCAATCAGTCTTTCTCTATCTCATGACTAGATTAATGCATTGTTTTCTGAAAAGTTGTCTCTGACTCTAGTATTTACCCTGTTGATCTCTCCACTGACCATGTCCTTTCCTTGACCAAACACTTCACACAGTTTATAGGATCACAGAATTAAAACTAGAAAGGGACATTGAAGCTCAACTAGACTATTCCCCCTCATTATATACATTATAGAGAATAAGTTAAGTAGACAAGGAGATACGAATATTTCTTAAACATATATTCTGCGTCAGGCACCGTGTCAAGTATTTGAGAATATGAAGAAAAAGCAAAAGTAGTTCCTGTCCACAAGGAGCACTTACTTTCTTAAATTCTTGAGTCTGGCTAGAAGCGACTGCACAGACAGGTTCAAAGCTGCTTTTCCAAAGTTAACCTCTACTGCTTTCTCAGGTAAACCCTCCATCGTAGTCAGTAAATCTCTCTACTGTCCCATGAATATAAAAAGGAATCTTCTCATCTACTCATCTTTGCTTAGGGTCCTCTTCCTGCCTAGAATATTTACAGCCTTGGCCATCTCTCAGAATCTTAAATCCTGCGCATCAATCAATGCCTAACTCTCCTGGGAAGTCTTCTGCGACAATGCCAGGCCACAGCTGGAACTGCTTTTTGTCTTATTGCTCTTTGAACACTCAAGTATAGGAGACATGACTATGTTGTTGTTCAGTTGTTTGAATTGCGTCTGTCTCTTCGTGACTCCATTTAGGGTTTTCTTGGCAAAGATATTGGAGTGGTTTGCCATTTCCTTCTCCAGCTCATTTGACAGATGAGGAAACTGAGGCGAACAGGGTTAAGCAGCTTGCCTGGGGTCACACAGCTAGAAGGGTCAAATTTGAACTTGGGTCTTCCTGATTCCAGGTCTTGCATACTCTTGACTCGCTACCTAGCTGCTGCATTTTTGTTGTTGTTCAGCCATTTCAGGTTGTATCTCCCTCTTTGTGACACCATTTGAGGTTTTCTTAGCCAAGAGATACTGGAGTAGTTTGTCCTTTCCTTCTCCAGCTCATTTTACAGATGAGGAAATTAAGGCAAACACAGGGTTAAGGGACTCTCCCTTTGTAATAGCATCTTGGTTATATGAAGAGGCGGTGTGGTATAATGAATAGAATTCCAGTTGTGGAGTTGAGAATAGCCTGCACTCAAGTCCTGCTTTTAACACCTGTTGCTTGTGTGACTCTAGGCAGGTCATCTAAGTTTCAGTGCTTGGGGCAATGCTCTGAGACTAGAAAGCTGCGTTGAAAGAGAGGGAATTTCTCCATTCAGGAACCTTCCAATATCAGTGAAATCACATGTCCAATCCCCAGGCCCCAGTTTCAGAGCAATGAGAATATACCCATTGTATTCTATTGTTATCCTTGTGTGTGTGTGTGTGTGATCTTAATTCTCCTACTGGACTGTAACCTCCTTGAGGGCAAAAGGACTGGTTTCTTCTTTGCATCTCCACAGTTTCTAGTGTACTTTCCACATACACAAATAAAGAATCCCTTCCTTGTGCCTTCCCCTCTTTTTGCATTCTAACGTGGAACTTTCTGGTGACAATACTATGAGCCAAAGAAATGATTTCTAATGGTGGCAGAGGGGCAGAGAAGGGATTCATGGCAGGGAGTCGGGATTCTGAGAGCGACAGCTAGAAAAGGGAACTTAACATCCATCATCTGGTCCCCTTATTTTATAGAAGAGAAATCTGAAGGCGAGATAAGTAATTTGCTTAAGGCCACCCTAGTGGTAAGTGGCAGAGCAGGAATTCCATCTGAGATCTTGGGGCTCTGAATTCAGTTCAGTCTTCTCATTGCATCACAAACTTTTAATTCTTTTAGAAAACACTTGCTAAATGCCCTTTATATGTAGGAAGTGGAGAAGATGACCTTTAGTAAGGTTTGGCAGATGGCAAATAGTAGGGCTAATGGTATTAATATTTGAGTGGACTTTTATACTCACATGAATACGAGTCTCCAGTGGTGCAGCTTTCAATTGGACCGCACCTTTTTGGTATATGTTTATGGCCACTTGTTGGGTTATTTCATCTCTGACTCTTTGTGACCCCATTTGGAGTTTCCTTGAGAAAAATACTATAGTGGTTTGCCATTTCTTTTCCAACTCATCTGTCAGATGAGGAAACTGAGGCAAACAGAGTTAAGTGACTTGCCCAGGGTCATACAGCTAATAACTGAGACCTAATTCTAATTGAGGAAGATAAGTCGAGCCTTGTTGGTTTCAAACTCAATGCTCTATTCACTTTGCTACCCAATTGTCCTTTTCTTGTCCATATGCTCCTTATCTCTTTATGTCTCTGTGTCCTACCATATGTCGTCATTCATTGAGAGTTTGCCCAGATGTACTTATGACCTCTTTCTAGATTTTTTCTCATTCTGTCCATTCCAATTCAGCACTTGGTCTATCTGCTTGTTGTTTCTCAGTATCATTACTGTCTTGTTCTTAAATATTTCCTGGACATTTTCTATTCCATTTCCCTGAACGCTGAAGTCTACTCCCTAATCTTACCTTTGAGTCATAATTTTTATCTGGTGATGCTAGAAGAATGTTAGCATTAAAAAGATGAACCTTTGATTCAAGGATTAATGTTGAAAGCACCACCCTATAACCCAAATGCAAGCCAGCCCGCCATCTTCCTCTCAGTCCCTTCTGTGGTCAGCTGCTTATCGCTCAGCAGTGCCTGTCTGTATCACAGTCAGGACAGTAAGCATTCTTCATCTCTTTTTTCACGGATCATTAGCCCAGGAGGGCCTCTTGAGTAGCTGTGGAACTCGCCTTCTGGTCTTTGATGGAATCACTACCACAATGGCCACAAATGGGTGCTTTTGGAGGATCTCACTTTCCAGGTTGGTCAAGGCCAGTTCCTTCCTTCCTGCATTGAATTACCTCTACAATAGGCAAAGAACTTTTGGTCGGTGGGGAAGTCTTGGCTTTTCCACTTCATTGGAAATGGATAATTATACAATCTCAAACCAAGTTATCACTATAGTTTCTTCTATCAAGGAATCTTGGTATGATCTTAATATAGGAATGGGAAATAATTCTATTGGTGAAAAGCTTTTAAGGCTTCATTTTGTTCTCCATGTCAAATGCTTTGAAAAATAATCAACAAACGAGAAATAGGAATTAGTATTCTTTATATTTTTTTTCAGTTTTGTGTCTATGAAAAGATATAGCTGATAGAAAATCAATAGTATTAACTGTGGTTCCCTTCACATGCTTATGTATGTGCATTTGCATGTATATTATACACATGGGTATATAAATATATGTATATACACACATATATGTATTATGTGTATAAAATACATATACATTTATATATTTAATTATACATATGCCCTAGTTAAGTCCAGAGCAAATATGGTTAGGCCCTGGGAGCAGAGGGTTATGTAGCCACTTAAAGAGGATTAATTCAGCCCTTGTCAGAAAAATGAATTTGGTTAAAGCTTCCATATCAATCAGTATTGGGGTCAGGCCTTTGGGTGGCCATTGAATTTCCAACTTGGACAAGATAGGAAGATCTTTGTATGTGTATATGTATGTGTGTATAATAAACATATTTATTATAAAATATATTATAAAACATAAAATAAATATATTCAGTAATATTTAATATAATAGTCATTTTATGGATGTTAATTAATTTAATATAATATTAATGCTTATTAATATCATAAATATACTAAAGTATGAAGATGTGTAAATGCATGTATGTATTTTTTCATACATATATTACCGTTACATAATTATACTTATGTATATATATATTTATACACATATTAGTATGTATATTACATAGGGAATGTTAGATGTCTGTATATACACCACACCTATAGATGCTTGTATTTTATCTATGTGTACGCATGGTGTATAGACATACATCTACTATATTCCACACATATAATGCCCCTTAAATAACATCACAATAAAGGCTGTGTGATTAAGCATCCAGATAGCCATGATCTTTTGTATTAGTCTTCTAAGTGTCCAGAGAGAAAAAAAATGAACGAGAACCTCTCTTTAAATTCTCTCTCCACCATGGAAAAATATTCAAAAATAAAAAAATAAATAAATTCTCTCCCCACTCCCTTATTCACCCACAGTTCTTTCCCCCCCAGGAATAAAGAACGATTTTCTGTTTGTTAAATGGCGGCAAGGAGAAGGGCCATCCATTGGACAATGGGTGGGGGAGGTTATGTTTCTTGTTAAGAACACAGGAGGGGGGGCTGGTACAAACTAGGCAATCACAACAGGAGGGAAGCAGAGCTTTATCATTGCATCTGGGGGCTCTGAGTCCATACAGTGCCACAGAGTTTACCTCTGGGGACCCAGAGAAGAGTCATTCTGTGCCTTTCCCACCCTCCATCCCCTTTAAAAGAAAGAAACCCTGTGCCAGATGAGTAGATGGGGAAAGCCCTTATGAAGTCCTCAGTAGGAATAATCAGTTGAAATCTCTGCTCCACCCCACAATAGGAAGGAGGAAGAGATGGGAGAACTGGGTTCGATTCATATAATTGGTGTTTCTCTCTTCCAGATCATTCTTTGATTCTTCCTTCAGTATAGCAAACATCATCTTTTCTGTGGATGCAGATTTCACAGATTTATTTTTTAGACTCTGGATGATCCTTTCTAATTTCAGACTGGTTTAAAAATTAAAGGGGGCCATCCCACAGCTAGAAGAAACAACTTTCGACTTCTTTCTTTTTCTAATTGGTAGTAGAATTTCTTAGAAGATTTTGTATATGAGAGGCAATCTTCATTGGCAAACTATTTCCTACAGATGCTTCTAGTTTGTGGACAAAGACTCCAGAGGAAATCGAAGAAGAAAGGGCGATAAAGGAAATGTGCTATAAGTCTGGTAAGCATTTTGGTGACGGTGTGGGGTTTTTTTCTGGTTCTGTGCTTGAGTGGCATACTAACCATTATTTTCCTTATGGGGAGATTAGGTGAATACTACAGATTTCACACTCCTCCAGACATTTCAGCAAAAAGCATAACTTCAACAGTGGAAAAAGAGTTAGCAAAACCCTTGGAAAATGGCAATGAATTGCAAGAAGGTAAGCTATTGAATGACAGCGCTTCAAAGTGATACTTAGGAGCTATTTAGCGATGTGGCATGAATTATTTATTTAGTAAGACCCACACTAGCAATGTAGTCTTTTTTGTTTGTTTGGTTGGTTGGTTTTAAGCTAGCTCTGGGGTTTCGTTTGTGTAGGGCAAGTCCAAAGCAAGAGGGATGCTCATCATTAGATTCTCATGGGACACGGAGAGATTAGAAGACTTGCCCACTGTCTCACAGGCAGCTTGGGGCACAGGCAGGAAGCGAATCAGGGCTTTTCAGACTCCAAGGCCAGCTCTCAAGCCACTCTACTTACTCTGCCTCTCAGGACATAGTTGATTTATTTATTTTTAAAGACTCGCACCTTCTGCCTTAGGAGCAATACCGTGAATTGGTTCTAAGGTAGAAGAGCGGGGAAGGGCTAGGCAGTGGGGGTCAAGTGACTTGCTCAGGGTCACACACTGAGGCCACCTAAGTTCCCCCCTTCAAGGCCACAGTTTAAACGGGGAAACCAGGATGTCCCAAGCGAGGGTGGACAATGTTTTTTATCCTGTATCCTAAATTTACTATGAAAAGCTATCATGAAATGTAATTATGCCTTCCCAGGTGTGCAGAATGAATAGATGAGGATTTCTACAAACCTTGTTTTGCAATGATTCTGCAGATGTTTTGCTGTTAACATTTTATCTTCCTCACCAGGGGTGAAAATAGGTGAAGATCATTTTCTTATTGAATTGATAAGCTAATTGAAAAGCCAGCGAGGTTAATGACAGTCAGTGGCAGTCAGGATTGGAGTTTTGGCTTTCGGGGACTCGCGCCCCCCCAGCTCCTCCTCCTTCCCTTCTGTCATGAATGGCCAGAACTAGTGTCTGCCCCGGGGAGGCTGGACGGGGACTGTTCTCTTTTCTTTAAACGATGAAATGTATGTTTTAACCTCAATGTGTATAGAATTCATTGTGTTAGAGTTGTCTGATGTATAGGCTAGAAACAGGAGACCACAGCCAAGGTCTATGGACTCAACGAAACTTCACATTCTCGCCCCTAGGATGAGCTTTAAAACCAGTTTTGCAGCAGTAGCAGGGATTTGTGTCAAACAGACCCAGCAGGGAAAGCCACCAGGGCCAAGGTGGGTAGGGGTAGGGAATCAGCCCCCCAACGCCTGTGGCGAATGCGCAGAGCACACACCATCTGCCTGGCTCTGCTCGAGCAAGAACTGTATGGCTCGCTGTGTGTGTGTGTGCGGACTCTCACCTCCCGGCAGGCATTTTGGCGACCTCCTGAGCCTGCACGCTTCCCACCCCCTGGCAGGTGCAGAAGGCGCCCCTTTGCTTCTGTCCTGCTTCCCTGCAAAGGGGCCCCTCGGGCGCACAGACCCATCAGGGCAGGGAACTCCTCACGTGGGAACTCGGTGCACCAACACGGATCGCACCCTGGGCTTTGACTTAAGAGTTCAGTCCTAGGGAGTTTGCCTGAGGTACAGAGAGGTCCCGTGACTTTTACCCAGGGCCACACAGAGTGGTATGATTCAAAGTGTACTGGCTTTGGAGTCAGTGGGACCTGGGTTTGAATCTCACCTCTGACACTACCTGTGTGACCTCGGGCAAGTCACTCGACTTCCCTCCATTGGATCTTTCTCCTCCCTATAAGGAGCTCCCTTCCGGTTCTGGATCTAGAATCTTAAGTTGGCCACCTAGCTCATCAGTGTCAGAGGTGGGATTTGAACCCAGGGACTCCTGACTCCAAGGCAGGTGCTCTAGCTCCTACTACCTCATGCTGCCTCAGTCATGAAAGAGAAGAAAAATGGTGGGATAGAAGGGGGCGGGGAGTGATTATTATAAGAGCCTACTTGGTTGACTATGATTTTAACATGAATTTACTAAAGAATGAAGTGGTTCTAAGATATATGAGAAAGTGAGTATCCACAAGAGCAGTCCATAATAACAAATAACAACTTTTGCTAAAGCTGATACTTCTGAATAGGAGTCAGACCAGGAAACATTTATAAATGCCTTTAAAGTCATGATGTTAAAAGAAAAAAAAAAAGAACAATCAAAAGTAATTTCTATTTCATGTCCAATGGAATGGAGAGAAAGAGTTTTGAAATGCCAAAATGCAAAGTCATTTTTGAATTGGTTAAATAAGAAAATAGGCTCACTTTCCTCTTTGATGATTTAATTGTGAAGCTGCTTTTAAAAGTCATGTACTTTATTGTTCATGAAATCACTGTGCAAACAGTACTTGCCTTAGATCATATCCCAGAGTCTTGCTCTCTTCTTATATGCATCTCATAAATGTGCTACTTCCATTAACTAACACAGTTCCTGTGGTGATCTGCACTTTAGAAATGTGGCTACTGATGTGTCAACTCCTCCCTCTCTCTTTTTTTTTTTTTTTTTTTTTTTTTTTTTTTTGCCATTTTAGGGGATGGTCTTACAGTTCCAACAAAATTCAATATATTTGAAAGACAAGGTGAGATAAAAGCATCATTGGATGGGAAACCAAGAACCGACCTTGCTGCTTTTGAAAATGGAGGTGACTTCATACAATATTTTAAAAATGTATTCCTAGTTCTATTTGATATTTCATAGTCTACCAGACCTAGTACTCTAAACAGACATGTTAAGCAGATCTCATAAGTATAAAATGGCATTCTGGGATCAATTTTATGCTTTTCATGTTACCATTCTCTTTAAAGAGAATCACGTCCACAACAAGAGAAAATTTTCTTATTAGTGGTTGCTGAATAGGCTAGTTGCTGTGGAAAAGTATATATTTGGGTCTACATAAGGCAAATGGCTCATTCGAGCAGTTTTGTCTCAGGCGATTTCTGAATCTCCCACATTATCTTCAGGGATGGAATTATTCCTTTTCAATTCAACAATAAACATTATTAACTATCATTTGATGTGCTAGATTTTAAAAAAATGACATATACAGAATCTCTGACTTTCAGCCAGCTTACAATCTAATAGAAGAGGCAGGTCACATAGAAATTTAAGTATGAGAGAAGGTTGGATATATCATGTAGTTCAGGAGAACCCTCAGATAAGTGCTCTAGGAAATACTTTGTTAACACTATTGCTCCTACTCTGGTATTTCGAACCAAGACCTCCAAGAATGTATCTGAAAGCAACATGCTTTGGGTCACTAGTTATAAAATTTCTGTTTTAACCAAAGGATAAGAAAGAATGAAAAAGAAAGATGAGGAGAGGAAGAAATAGACAAAATAGAGAGAGGATTGAAAAGAAAAGACTACCGAGTATTTGGGTCTTATGTCAGTGATCCTTTTCGCAATGTTCCTATATTCTCTCTGTTTGGGTATCTTCAAGTTCCAAACTAATTTATTTGTCCCTTCTCTTGACTTTTCCCTATGTCTTCAACAGAGATTTGAAACCAGCAGTCATTGGCTGGACATGCCTAAAGAAATGATAATAGGAATCTCTCAGTTATAGATGAAACTAAGAACATTTTTTTTTTCTCTTAGAATAGGCGAAGGAACTAAAGTTGATGTTTGTATTCTGGAGAGTAGAAGACTCGGTGTGGGCATTCTAGTTGTCTTCACATTTGCCATGTGGAAGAGGGATTTAATTTATTTTTAGGTAATTCCTAAGGATAAATCTAGGACCACAAGGGTAGACATTGATAGTGAGACTACAAGGGAGTGAGTGAGGAGAGGAGATTTCAGCTCAATATAAGGAAAAGCTTCCTAATAATTCACACAGACTGAAAATGGAATGGATTGACTTGTGAGGGAATAAATTCTTTATCCCTAGAAATATTTGTACAACATTCAGAAATATTTTGTTGAGGTTATCAAGGAAGTGACTTGTATTCAGAAAAAAGATGGAAATGATTCTTTGAGCGGGCATTGTCGAATATGGTGAATTGATGTGGAGAATCAGGTTCTAATCCCAGCTGAGCCATTTTGCCTCCCTTGCGCCTTGTGCCTCTAGGAGCAAGTCATTTCCCCTGTTGGGGTCTGATTTCTTTATCAGTAAAATGATGAATGGCTATGACCTCTCATAGCACTTCAAGTTCTAACTCCAGAATATGGCAATGAATGAAAATGGGAAAGTACATTTCCATCATTAATTTGTTCTGATACTACTAAGAGATCAAATGGTGTTACAAAAAACAAACCAGACAACTCAACAAGATGTTGGCTATCTTGCTGAGCTTGTTTGGTTTCTTAATTGTCAAAAATCAACCCAACAACAAGAATTTATTAAGCTCCTACTGGATGTTAGTCACTAGGTCTATAAAGGAAAAAGTAGTGAAATGGTCTCTTTCCCCATTTTACATTTTATACACTCAAATTTCACCAAGCTCTATTGTCTCAAGCTTTGGGGGGAGACATCACAACTACATCAGAGGCACACACAAAACACATCAGTAGCTGCCTTCATGGCCCGGAAAGGCCTCATGTGGAAGGGGATGATGTTTGAATTTAATCTTGAAGGAAACACCAGCCAGGGAGGACAGTGGGTGTGAGGGAAGGTGCAGAGAGAGGAAGGAAAAGGCCCATTTGGCTGAAGTGTGAAGTGAAAAGGAGGAAGGCCAAAGAAGCATGATGGGCCCAGGTTGGGTAGAACTTGAAATGCCAAGTAGAAGAGTTTGCATTTTTTCCTAGAAGAACATGTGAAGGCACAGAGTTGAGTGACCCATAATGGTGACAGGGTCAGACTTGGGCCTTTGATGGCTCTATGAAGGGTAAATTAGAGTTGGGAGACAAGAGCCAGGGAGGCCAGTGAAGTCCTTGCAGTAGTCCAGGTGAGGCAGTGACAGAGGGATTAAAATAGAACGTTAGATGTACAAGTGAATAGAAGGGGGACATGTACAAGAAATGTGGAGAAAGAAATGAGATTTGGTGACTGATTGGATATGGGGGATGAGCGAGAGTAAGAATCACCTATCTAGATGACTTGGAAGGATGATGGAGCCCTTGACAGAAATGGGAAAATTCAGAAGGTGGTGGCTTGGGGAGATTGATGAACTATGAGCTTAGAAGTATTTGAGAGAATTTAAAAAAGATTTGGAACCTTTAAAAATCTATGTGTTTTATTAAAAAAAATGTTTTCCTTCCATCTTAGAATCAGTATAGTATATTGGTTCCAAGGCAGAAGAGTGGTAAGGACTAGGCAATGGGGGGTGGGGGGTGGGTAAGTGACTTGCCCAGGGTCACACAGCTAGGAAGTGTCTGAGGTCAAATTTGAACCCACTTCCATCTCTAGGCCTGGCTCTCAATCCACTGAGTCACCCAGCTGCTCCCCAAGTCTGTATTTTTAAAGGAGCAGGTCCATTTCTCTCAGAATTTTATGTTAAAGTATTGTTCTGGGTGCCACATTTTAAAAGGGGCAATTCACAACAGAGAAAGTATCCTGAGTTGGACAACTGAGGTCTGGAAATATGGGCTTATTTAGTTGGGAAAAGAGAAGATGTAAGGAAGCTGATGTGATCGCTATTTCCTTGTATTTAAAAGGCTATCATATGAAAGAGAGAGATGAGAATTATTCTGTATAGCTCTAGAAGGCAGAATTAGAAGGAAAGGGCTGGAAATTAGAAGGATGTATTTTTTACTTTAGAATAGGCAAGAACTTCCTAAAAATTAGAACTATTACAAAACACACACACACACACACACACACACACACACACACACACACACACACACACACACAGAGGCTGCCTTGTAAAAGTATTCACGAACCTTCCCATCATTAGCAGTGGCCATCAAGCAAGAGGCTGGATCACCCCCAGCTGGGGTTGGTGTTGAGGGGATTCTTGAATTGGGTTGGAAGGTGAGGGTAGGTTACTTTTAAGGCTCAGCATTATTAAGATTTTGTGATCCTCTGATACAGGGGGTGACTGTTATGTACCGCAAAGGATCATATTCCTTGGAGTGGATGAGAGTGAGACTTTAACTGAAGAGAATGAATTCATCATGTCAAAAGGTTCAAACAATAGTAAAGGTAAGAAATCTTGATGATTTTTGACTGCCATTTTGGTTTTTTTATAATCGGGTTGGGCACATTGAATAAGACTCTGTTATTATGTATTACAGACTTTAGTTGAATACCCAACATGGATCCAAAGTTCAATTCCTTTTATTTTATTCACTAAATAAAAAAAAGCTAGTTATATTCCATAGAAAGTTCAGGTTGCAGCTAGGGAGATAGGAGAATTGCCTTCTTATTTTTCTAATTAAAGGACTATAGTGTGGAAATGATCAAGAACTCAAAAATGGCCTTCTTTGTTTTTTGACTGGCACTCATATTTTACTAAAGTTAGTAAAGGATACCTAAGTCTTTCCACCCCAAACTGCAAAAAGCTACTATCTTGGTCACTAGGAGATACTGTTTTCTCTTATCCCGGTGTTCCCCAATTAGCTAAAGAATAATTGAGGGAAAAATTTCTATTAAAGGTCAGAAAAAATGTGGAAATGGACTTATTGAAAAGCATGTATCATTCATATGAAAAGCAAACTTTTGATAAAAGTTAAGGGAAACTGAGAAATGTTGTGGTCTGTCAAGAGAAAAAGTATTGTAATGAGGAGAGAGGTAGATTGATGGTTAGAAGTTTATTTGGTCATAATAAAAGAAGAGAGTCCCTGTAGCTCAGGGTTCTTACTTTCTAATGGGAGAAGACAGCATAGAAAAGGGAGCTGAAAAACTGGGGTGATGGGGTGAAAGAAAAAGGGGTAGGAAAATGAAGGTAAGGGAGGAGAAGCATGAAGGACAGAATTCTATGGAGATGTCAGTAGTGCTGCCTGGAGAGAAATGGAGACTTGGTTAATGGGTCCCCTCCGCAAAATTGAGGATCTGGGAGAAACCAGCCAATCAGAGGCTTCAGGGCCCAAGGGTACTTCCATTGAAAGAAGTAACAGTAAACTATGTGACCTTCTAGCTTGCACTGTTATTAATACTGACAGTTTTCTTTCTTCTTTTCCTTCCAAAGACATCAAGGACAGTCCTCATCCAAAGCGTTCTGTAACTACAAGACCAGTACCTACCACACATGTCTTAAATGCTACTGAGAATATCAACACAAAGTGCAGAGAGGATCCCTCTTCAAGTGAGATGTCCTTGGGTTTATTTGAACTACATTCCATCAGTTCATGAAATAGATCATCAAAAATGATTATAGCTCAGAAGTGAGAGGCAGGTCCTGAGAATGAAGGAAACAAGATTCTCTTGGTATCTCTGTGAAATATAAAATGATTTCGAAAAGTGTATATAATCTTTGTTAACTTCATGTCTGGAAAACTGAGATATCATCAATTAGTTGTCACAATAGGGTTGTTTTTAGGATTAATGAACAAACTTTAAAAGAATTCATCTGCAGATAAATACTGTATAAATGCTTTCGCTTATCCATATATTGTGCACTTTGGAAAGTATTTTCAAGGTCAGCTTCTTTTTGTAGTCCAGTGTGCTTAGCCCACCTCATCTGACATAATTAGGGAGGCAAAACAGTTGGAGAAAAAAAATTTGAGGCCACCCACTGCTATAGTATAATCCTTTTAACTCTCTTTCCACAGTAATGTGGCCACTCCAAGCCTTTTCTTCTTCCCTTCTCAAGCCCCTGCTCAATATTCACAATGTTTCTTTCATCATTTGATGAGTTTGCCTATTTTACTGAGAAAATCGAAGCTATTCATAATAAGAGTCCTCACCACCACTCAACTCAAATCCTTTTCTGTAGTAAATGTAAATCTCTACTTGTGTGTTTTTCCATCTGCTCCAGTGGCTTCCATGACCTTGTTCTTCTGATCATTCCTTCTAGTTCATCTTAAACTGTTCCTCCTCCTTGGCCTCTTCCTGTCTGCCTTCAAACACACACACACTTACTTTTCCCTTACAATCCATCCCTCAAGCTATTGATTTATGTTTTTTTTTCCTTTTTCAGTGCTAAATGTCTAGAAAAGAAAGAGTAGTCATTTCTTAGTATCCAATTGCTACTATTTAGTACCCTCTAAACAGCTGAAATATCTTTCCAAAGCCATTAATCCCTTCTTAATTACCTCTTGACTTCTTGCTGTCTTTCTTCTCCACTCCCTCCTTTCCTCCCTTTTTTCTTTCTTCCTTCTCTCTCTCCCTCTCTTTCTTCTTC
>NC_058134.1:244470640-244504398 GCF_016433145.1 Gracilinanus agilis
CCTTCTTTCTTTCTTTCTTTCTTTCTTTCTTTCTTTCTTTCTTTCTTTCTTTCTTTCTTTCTTTCTTTCTTTCTTTCTTTCTTTCTTTCGTTCTTTCTTTCTTTCTTTCCCTCCCCAGACCATAGAAGGAAACATCCAGGACTTCTTAGTTCATTCTCTGGAGCTGTACATTCACACATTATTCTTCAAATATTAAATCTGGAGCTGTATATTATGTTGTCTTGTTTCACTTGTTTCACTTTTCATTATATAATGTAGTTCTTTCCAAGTTTAAAAAAAATTAATCTGTTCATTGTTTCTTATGGTATAGTAGTATTCTATCACAATTATATACTACAATTTGTTTAGCCATCCCTCAATGTACATTCCCTTGATTGCCAGTTCTTTGCCACCATATAGAGTTTGCTATAAATTTGCTATAAATATTTTGCCACCATATAGAGAGTTTGCTATAAATTTGCTATAAATATTTTGGAACATAGAGATTCTTTTCCTTTTTTCCCTGATCATCTTGGGAAATAGACCCACCTGGATCACAATTTTTTAGTTCTTTCGGCATAATTCCAAAATAGTTGGATTAGTTCACAACACTACCAACAGTATATTAGTGTTCTGACTTTATCATATTCCTTCCAACATTTGTCATTTTGCCCTTTTGTCATTTTAGCCAATCTGATGGATATAAGGTCATGCCTTAGAATTATTTTGATTTGCATTTCCCTAGTCAGTAGTGATTTAGAGCAGTTTTTCATGTACCTATATATGGCTTTGATTTCTTCCTCTGAAAATGATCTCCTCATAACTTCTGTGCATTTATCAATTGGAGGATGGCTCTTATTTCCATAAATTTCCTTTTCCTTTTAAACCCTTACCTTCCAACTTAGAATCAACACTGTGTATTGGTTCCAAAGTAGAAGAATAGTAAATGCTAGGTAATGATTTGCTCAGGGTCACTCAAGGAAGTATTTGAGGTCAGATTCAAACCCAGGATCTCCCATCTCTAGGTCTGATTTTCAATCCACTAAGCCACCTAATTGCTCCCTTCTATATATTTTTAATAAAAGACCTCTCTATCGGAGAGACTGTCTATTAAAATCCACCCCCAATTTTCTACTTTCCTTCTAAAATATTGGCAATATTTGTTTTTATTTGTACAAAACCTTTTTAGTTTAATGTACTCAAAATTATCAATTTTACATCTCACAATGCTTTCCATCTCTTGTTGACTCATGAATTTCTTTCTTACCCATAAATCTGAGAGGTAACATTTTCCCTGTTCTTCTAATTTTCTTATATCTCCTTTTATGTCTAGATCATACATTCATTTTAATCTTGTCTTAGAGTATGGTGTAAGATATTGGTCTATACCTAGTTTCTGTCAAACTTCTTTACAGTTGTCTCAGCAATCTTTACCAAATAGTGATTTCTTAATCCAATATCTTGGATCTATATTTTTGTCAAATACAAGATTATTTTCTTTTACTACTATTTGTTGTCTTTCTTCTTTCCTTCCTTACTTCCTCATTCCCTTCCCTCCCTTCTTTCCTTTCTTCCTTCTACATTACCTCCCTCCCTCTCTTCCTTCCTTCCTTCCTATTCAGTGACTGAACAGCCTCTTCTTCCCTTAGTTACCATGTCACTGATCTGATTCTTCTTCCAGTCTGACCCTTCTTGGGTTACTTCTATGCATCCTTCCCCTATTCCTAAATTTCTGTTCCATTGCTTCTTTTAATACTTTTTTTGGTATTTTTTCACCTCAGTATGTATGCCTCTCAAGTTTTTATATCTAACTTCTCGTGAGTTATAGTCCCATAATTGTGAAAGCTTCCTGAATATTCAGGACAATAGGATGAGCTTAACATATACAAAGCTGAATTTCTTCGCTAAATCTGCTCCTTCTTTCAGTTAAAAAATTTTCTATTGGTAATGCCACTGTCCTTCTCTTCCACACTTACTCTTCAAGATGCAACTTTGGTTCTTCCCTCTTCCACAGTATCCAATCATTTGCCAAGTTTTTTCAGTTCTACCTCTCCAATATTTTTCAAATAGACCCTTCTTCCAACCACCACTTAACATTTACACTTCCATCTCTCTAGTTAAGGCCCACATCATCTTTTACTTGGGCTATCAAAGAAATATACTTATGGGTTTTTTTTAGTCTTCCTCCTATTTAATCTATTCATTTTAAATTAATTTTTATTATGGATTTGTCAATCATCCTCAAACATAGAAAGATAATAAAGATGATTTGCATATGAAACAGTGAATTTAGTTTACAATTATAGTTTTATATACTCACAATACACATACTCTCAATATATACTCAATTTAACAATGTTAACAAAATTGCCCTACTTGATTGCCCTTTTGAACTGAATTTTTTCTGTGTATTTTTATGCCTTGTTTTAGTATTCTCTAACTAATTTTCCAGTAACTCAGTAAACTCTAATTCCTTCCCTCACGCAAGAAGTGTACCATTCCTTTGAATAAATAGGTGGTTATAGTCAAGTTAAAAACAAGACAGTCAGTAACAGAACCTTGAGGAGTCACTACTGTTATGGGTATGAGGGGGAGCTAGAAGAAACCCTTGGGGTAAACTAAAAGAAAAGTAGTATAGGATTGTGTCACAGAATCTATATCTGAACAATTAATTTTTTTATTTGTTCGTTTTGGGCCCGGAAGACATAGTCAAAACCTCAAAAGAGTTTTAAGAAAGTAAGATTAGCTTTTAGCTAAATAGTATGATTGAACTTCTGGAGCACATTTTTTTTTTTGCTAAAAGTATTGAGATGTTCAAAATACTAAGCTCATTGCTACTTAATAATATGTGCTGATTAGTGATATAGAATTAGATTTGGAATATACTTGGTTTTCTTTTACTAGAATTCACATATTCCTTTTGTGAACGTATTTTTCTTTTGCTGAAGAATGTCATTTACTAAATATTGTTTTACTGTTCACTGTTTCCAAAATAGATTTCTGAGTACTTCAAAGAACTCCCTTTGTTCTAGAAAACATCAGAATGGAAATAGTATAGTTATTGTTTCTTTTCCTCAACTCACTGAAGTGCATATATATAATTATTGCCTATAGTAATATTTGAATGAAAGCATCTTTTTAAAAAAATCAACAACTTTAAAATAAACTCTTCTCTCCTTAAAGTGAATGATGCTCAGTCAGCGAGGAAACCTAACTTTAAAGGGGTGAAAAAAAAGAAATGGATATATGAGGAACCAAAGAATCCCCCAGGCACAGGGACAAGGAAAGGTAAAGTATTAAAACTGGTTTGCTACTATTGAGAAAAGAGATTTAAAAAAAAAAGAAAAAAAAAAAACAACTCAAGTAGGATATATCCTACCAGAAAAACACAAGGGATTATGTTTTTCTTTAGATTTGATTGTAACTACTTAATGAGACTTCATTTTTGTAACTTACCTTTCTGAAGGTCATCTTTTGTATTCTTGCTTTCCCCTCACAGCAACACAGGCTCCAAACCCCAAAAATAAAATGAGCTACCAACGAAATGATAAAAACAGGAACGCGGAGAATGCATCCTATGTTCATGTTCAGAGAGATACTGTAAGAAGTGTTTCATTGAACTCACCAGCACGTGGCAGGTCAGCAAATGGGACTTATAACAAAGTCAATGTTAACAAGGAACCCAAACTCAACCTCTGTCCAGGTGAGGCTCTTTAACTGGCCCAAAATACTGTGCCTACTGTTTAAGTTCCTTTAGCTGCTATCCAGTGTACTCTTTATTTTTTCAAGAACATCACCGATCTTACTTCTAAAATTGGGGAAAGTCTTGTTTCTTTCTCCAGGATTTGAAAGAAAAGGTTTTTTTGTTTTGTTTTTTTAAATTTGGGGATTTTTTTTTGCCCACCTGGATGAATGGCAAAAGAATGCAGTCAACACTTAGGATGTAGCCAAGCAAATCTAGAGCCCTTTCTTAGTCCCTACTAGCTAGCAGAAACCAAATTCTTATTGAGAATAAACATACTTCTTTTCTGGAGGTCTAAGTTTTTATAGTTATACTCTTCTTTTGTAGAGCGATACTCTTTCTCCCCCACTGTCTTCTAATGCCCAAATATAACTTGGAGAAAACCCAGCTCTGAAATGTTATCAATATCTCCTTGGTTTCAGTTATTAAGTTCTAGAGTTCCAGTGTTTTCCCTTCATGGCAACAAGAGTTGCAGAAAGGGCCTTAAAAACAGAGACCATCCAGAGGTAAATTTTCCTTGTGAAATGGGCTTTGTGGCTCTATTGGTTAAGATTCTGCTTCATTTCAGACAAGGGAATGAACAGAGAGAGCCTGAAGGGGCATCTCCACATGTCCCATGTCACGTATAGGAGTTTTGACACTGTAAACCCTGTAGTTCTACTTCAAAGATTTCCCCCCCTGCTTTATTTCATCCTTGTGGATTGTTTGTAAGTGGCTGACATTTTCTTGCTCTACTAACTTGCAGTGCAATTATCACTCTCAGTCCAGCGTCTTGGCTTTTCTGCAGGCCTTTATGATTACTTTCTGAGAGGGCTAGTTTGAAGGTTAACTGCAATCTTTTTGACAATGTCTCATCTCTTGTACTGAGCACGGATGGCTAGTTGTCACATGTTGCATGTAAATCATTTGATCATATAAGACAAAATCATCATGCTGTGTCAGAAAGGCAATTTTTCCCCTCCTTTTTCTTGATGAATTTTGCTCTTTTAAAGACTGGGTTATAATTCTTTGAACTTAACAAAATGTCACTCAAGTCTATTAAATTCCTATTGGGTTTACTTTTTCTGTGAGACAGGTTGGTGGAATCTTGAGTACTGGATACTTTTGAAATTATTAAGATACACCGATATGTCTAACTGAAGTCATTCTTTCTCTTATTCTTTAAGTGTTTGGGGAGGGAGATCCCAGTGTATCACTTAAATCCCATTCTCCCAGCATAGGCTGTTCTTGATACACGATGGACTCACCTCTGTTTCTAGCAGTGCATGCTTTCAGTAATATCTCTTAGACTTCTCATGAGCAAATCTTCCTTGGCAATAATGCTTATGACTTCTGTTGATTGCCCTTTGAGTTATTTTTAATTCCTTGATAATTTAAGTTAATTTTAATTCTTCTTAAATCCATGTTTATCAAGGTCTGTTCTATCAATGACTAATGAATGAAAAAAACTCACAATTATTAAGAATTTGTTACATGCCAGGTACTGGGAATACAAATACATACAAGTAAGCAAGACAGTTCCTGCCTTCGAAGAGTTTATATTCTGATGGAGGGAGCTATTGCTAGGGAAAATATTTTGGATAGGGAACAATTAACATATGGGAGAGATTGTAGATTACATTTCACTCATTTATAAAGCTGCCAATTTGCATTTATAAGTGGCCAGAATTACTTTCTTCTCTATATCCTAGAAGACAAATGACAATGTATGTATCATGACAGGTTGACCACAGCATTTTTATTCCCATATTCCTGGTATGAGAATGCCTGGTACATAGCCTTTACTGCTAACAGGCTCCTTTTTCTCTTGACTTCAGTTACTACAGCTCTCATGTGTTCAGGGCAGTCAGTTGGATTTTCCCATTGGTCAGTGTTCTGTTGCAGAATATTCAAGGTCAATTCTAGCTTACCTCCCATCCCTATTACTTTTTTACACTGTGCCTTCCTTTTCCCACCCCCACCGCCATCTTATATAATGATTTCATTCTTTATTCAAGAATTATTATGGCAGACAAAAAATATACCACAGATGATAGGTGTAGGTTACCTTTTATTTTTTTCCCTCCAAAGCTTTATCCACTTTTCATTGCTATCTATTTCTCTTTTTGGCCTCCTTGCCTCCAATGCTCTATTTTAAAGTTCTACTTTCCACTATTTAAGTAATCAAAGAATCAGCCTTGGACTCCAAGATGGAGTAAGGGTGGGAGTAGACTGCATTGGGAGGAGGCTTGGGTGTGGGAAGAGGAGAGGAGGACAGCAATAGGGCGCTGGGGTTGATACCTCTAGGCTTGAGCCAGCTAGTTGTCATTACTACAAGGAAAGGAAGGGGAGGTATGGCAACAGATTTAAAAAAACAAACAAACCCACTTTTCTCTTCCCCCATTAGTCCTGGAGGAGAGGGACCAGGGACAGGAGGAACAGAGCCACTGTCCGCCTTAAGTAGGTGGGAGGCAGAGGTGTATAACCTCCAGAAATAGGCAAATTATAAAAAATCAGGACCTGGCTTATTTTTTTGTTGATTGTCTAGGTAAGAGAAATAAAATTTTAATAATGGAGATTAAATTTTTTAACATTTATTAATATTCATTTTTAACATGGTTACCTGATTCATGCTCCTCCTTTCCCCTTCAACCCTCCCCCCCCCCCCCGCACCCCACCCACCCATGGCCAATGCGCATTTCCACTAGTTTTGTCATGTGTCCTTGATCAAGACCAATTTCCAAATTGTTGGTAGTTGCATTGGTGTGGTAGTTTTGAGTCCACATCCCCAATCATGTCCACCCCGACCCATGCGTTCAAGCAGTTGTTTTTCTTATATGTTTCCTCTCCTGCAGTCCTTCCTCTGAATGTGGGCAGCATCTTTACCATAAATCCCTCAGAATTGTCCTGGGTCATTGCATTGCTGCTGGTACAGAAGCCCATTACATTCAATTTTACCACAGTATATCAGTTTCTGTGTATAGAGTTCTTCTGGCTCTGCTCCTTTCACTCTGCATCAGTTCCCGGAGGCCCCTCCAGTTCGCCTGGAACTCCTCCAGTTTGTTATTCCTTTTAGCACAATAGTATTCCATCACCCGCATATACCACAGTTTGTTCAGCCATTCCCCAATTGAAGGACATTCCCTCCTTTTCCAATTTGTTGCCACCACAAAAAGCGCAGCTATGAATATTTTCGTACAAGTCTGTTTATCTATGATCTCTTTGGGGTACAAACCCAGCAATGGTATGGCTGGATCAAAGGGCAGCCAGTCTTTTATAGCCCTTTGAGTGGAGATTAAATTTTAAAGGTGTCCTGGATAATCTCTCCCCTCAAAGGAGGAGAAGCTTATTGTTAAAACATTTACTCTCCCACCTCTGATTTGTAGAGTGATAATCAACAGTGGATAAGGGGAAAGAATACTGATTACCAAGAGGTTGTCGAAATTGTCATAAGGAAGACTGCCGGATTGGTCAGAATTTTGTTCAGAAATGGACAATGAAGTAAATTTCCTTTCTCCATTTCTGGTATTAATTTTTCTGCATAATCTGCTGTGCTTTGGGACTTTATGACATCCATTGTTCCTTCTCTGTCCTCTTTGGGTTTCACTATTGTTTCTATATTTGTCATTATCTAATATTTGTCTAGCTTGCCCCTGCTCAGTCGATTTATAAGGCTCGCCACTACACCTGGCATATTTCCATCTTCTACTACACTGCTAATAGAACCATTTATACCCAGTATATGACTTCAGCCAACTATTAGTTTCTTGTATCCCATTTTCTTATTATGGCTCTTCTGTTGCACTGTATTTAACTTTATGTGCACATGAAATCTCGGCAGGCAGCATCTTTCTTTTATCTACACTTCTCTTGAGACACTGATATAACACAAAAGCTTCTGTGCGTTAACCACGGTTTGGTTTTAAAAACTTGGCATTTAAAGCCCCATCACAAGCTGCGAGCTCACAACTAGTTTTCTAGCCTTGTTTCACATTATTCCTCTTCTTATCCTCTGTGTTCCAGTCAAACTCTGGAATAAGAAATACTCTGTGATTTGTAACTATCATCTCTTACTTCTTGCCCTTGAAATTCAGGAGGGGCCACCGCCATGTCTAGAACTTAATCCCTCCTCCTGACATCTTTCCTTTTTTCCTCAGTTTAGATGCTGCTTCTTTCTCATAAAGCCTTCTTTGACCCCCTCAGTTGAAAGCTGTTCCTTCATCAATTTTTTTGTTACATTTTATCTGAATCTCTTCTTCACCCCACCTCGTATTAACGCTAATCTGAGTCATTACATCATTTTTCTCCAAATGTTCATCTCCACATGAGTGTTTGTCTTGCTTATAAGTTCTGTCTTCATGAGAGCAGGGCTTCTCTGTCTTTCATTAGCCCTACAGTGTTTATTTTAAAAACGTGATATAGATATCTTCATAGAAGAAATACTCATTAAATAATGGGGTTTTCTATCATATTCCATTTTCAGCTTACACAAAGGGCTTGGAACATTTTTGTCACATAAAATGAGGTCCCACTGTATCTTGCATTATAATTTGAAAATCCAAACTATTCAGGATTGCAAACTGTAATGCACTTGACTTCAAAAAGATTATTATACTTGTATTGGCAAGATAATGAAACAATTTCTAGTAGTTGCCAGCCCATTCCAACAGGCACTTAATAAGAACCAATTATGTCAGAGATATTGTGCAAGGATATATGAGGATATGAAGACAAACCCCCAAAACCTAGATGCGCTGCCCATAAGAATCTTACCAAGCCAGTGTTGTCACTTTACAGGAAGGACACATGAAGGGTTAAGCAGGAATAAACCCAAATCCGACATATAAAATGTGTGATTACATGTCCCATGAATGGTCCAAGAGATGAGTATTGTGGCTATAAAAGAACCATTGGGAATGGTTGGGGAAGGTGTCGTGGAAGAAGTCAGGAATTGATCTGGACCTTGTAGGTATTTCTAGATTTCCAAAAATGGAAAGAACTGTTTTGGCCATCTGATTACTTGAATCTTTTGATCTTGTTCTGTAGGAAGCGCTTATTCCTATTATAATTGTATTCCTATTACAGTCTCAATATCAGATCAGATTGTTATTGTGGCAGCTGGACTTGGATGACCTTGTTCAATAGCTCCTGGTGCTTTACTAGCTGTAAAATGTGCATCAGACTGAATCTCTCTCCAAAGGGATGTTTTCAGTATTGAT
The DNA here is from genome assembly GCF_016433145.1 of Gracilinanus agilis. NCBI lineage: Eukaryota > Metazoa > Chordata > Mammalia > Didelphimorphia > Didelphidae > Gracilinanus > Gracilinanus agilis. The sequence continues at coordinate 244,479,560 of NC_058134.1, forward strand.
ATCATCCTTTATAATTCTTTTGGATATCTGTGGGAAATGGTTCTGTTTCTACAATGTCTGTGATTGATTGCCTCATTGTTTTTCCTTAGACAAATATACGTCAACATCATATAATGCTTCAACATGGAGAAAAAGAATTCCTTTTTCAAAAACATACTCAAAAACTGAAAAGATATATTCAGGTAACTCTAACTCTACCAATTTGGATATCTTAGTGTGGAATAAGTTTTGAATTTATAAATCTGAAATAATTTGGGACACTAGAAAAAACAAAGCATGAATTTTGAAAACGGTCTTCATTCATTCACTCACTTCTGAGAGACTAAGGGGCTTTGTCTACTGTCAGTGGTTCTCCAAGTTGTTCCTACATGAAGTCAAAATTATTTTCATAAGAATATTAAGATGTTTTTATTTTTAATGATCAAAACCCATAATCAAAAAGTCTTTGCAAATACTCCAATTTTTAAGACTGTAAAGTCATTCTGAGTTTGAAAATTACCAGTTCATTGTAAAGATTTTGTCCACTTTTCTTGTAGGATCATTATCTAATTATTCTTGGGCAAATCTGAAAAATATCTTTGATATTTTTCTTCTCTATGAGATGTATGATGATTACAATGATGTTTATAACTGTTTAAGATGCAGTATTTAATATAACATTTTCAGTGTCATGGATAAAATGGCATTTTGCATGTGTACACATAAGGTTTAATTTGGAGGGGGTGTAAACAAGCAGTCTTACAAAATACTGATAGACACAGATTGGCTGTGGATCTTTCAGGCAACACACCCTGTAATTCTGGGGAATATCTTGGTTCTCACTGGGACCTCTCCTGAATTTGAGATTTCTGTGAAATCAATTCAAGAAAGCTGCCTAGAGTTCTCTACTTTTATTTCCTTCTTACAGCCCAACCGTGATTTGGGACAACGCGGCTAACCGTTTTGGTCCCCTCTCAGTAATTTGAACCTTTCCAACCAAGTCCCACTTGGGTAGTATCCCAAATGGATCAGGAGCCCAGAACTCACATGACAGCTTGTAATCCTTGTTACTGTGGGCTTTAAGCACATCCCCAACCTTCTTTGAAAGTCACTGGGACAAGTTCAGGCTGAAGAGCTTCTCCTTGATCCAAGCCACTGCTATTCCCTTGAGGTCAGCTAGTCTGGAACTACCCTCCAGAGATCCTAGACCAGAGTTGGCAAACTTATAGAAACACGTGGCGGGGAGGGGTTGCTCTCTTCCTCCTCTCCATGGTGCCTGAGGACATTTTCCACATCACCCACTGCCTGCCTCTGTCTGGGTGAGGGGGCAACTCCTATGCATCTAGGGTCACAGTTTGGGTGTTACCATCACTGTCGTAGACCCTCTTGGAGAACCCCTCTGGGATCCTGGGTTGCAGGCAGGGGCACTCTGAAGAGGGAAGACCTCCTGAGACCATTTATTTAGCCTCACCCATTTTCTGAATGAGATTCCCTTCTACAACTTGCCCAGAAATAGGTACTTAAGTCTTTGCCCAACGACTCCAGCTGTCAGAGAATTCATTACTTCTCAAGGCAGCCTATTCTGATTTTAAATAGCTCAAAATTAGGTTGAGATTTTTCCTGACATGAAGTTTCTGTCCTGGGACTTGCTGCTGCCCTAAAGGGAGTCAGCCACCCCGTAGCTTCAGGAACATCGTAGATGGTCATATTTCTTTCATTCATCCTCTTCTCCGTCCCTTTTCTCTTTTCTTTCCCCTTCTCCCCACAGACACAGATTGGCACACATACACAGACAGGTCACCTTCAGAGGACTCCCAGAGCCAGAGCCTCTTAGCCTAAGGCCTCAGGTCTGTCACCAGTTCAGTCCCTTCACGTATCCCCTCCAGAAAAGCATCCCTCACCTCAAAACACGAACCAACAGGACGCCCTCCTCTTAATAATGCTAAGCTAAACATGCATAGATTTCCTGCCCTGCCTCCAGGGTCTCACATTCAAACTTAGCTTTCCCTTCCAGCTCAGAGGATCTAGGAGCCAGACCTTCCAGTGATGTTAGTGGCCCATGAAGTTTCTTCACTCACTTAAAGTAAACAATAAATGATTCTTTAAAATATTTATTTTTTGCTGCAAACTCAATGCTTTGTGAGTATGAGCTAGTTCCCCAAACTGAATGAGGGTCTTGTGAATGATGCAGCCTTAGCACTAGGACTGATGGTAGTGGTGTGGCGTCAGATGGTCACGAAGCGAAGGTAGGTGGCAAGAGGAGTGACGAGCATCTTCTGAAACTTCTGGCAACATCTTTATAGATCTGTCCTCCATTTTATAAAACCCAATGACACCCACAGAAAGCACTTAGAAAATGTTGAGTGAATGAATGGATGAATATTATGTTATTATCCTGGAATTAGTTACTTTGGAAATCATAATAATTCATGCCGATATAATAGTTAAGTCATAAGCTAAACAGTAGAATTCCATTATAAGTTATGGTTACTTTGTTCACTGAAATTTTTGAGGCGATATGGCAGAATGGATAGAGAAATGGTCTTCTTTTTTTAAACCCTTCCCTTCTGTCTTAGAATTGATACTAAGTACCAATTCATAAGACAAAGAAGCAATGAGGGGCTAAGTGACTTGCCCCAAATCAACACAGCTAGGACAAGTCTGAGGCTAGATTTGAACCCAGGTCATCATGATTCCAGGCCTGGCACACTATCCACTGAACCAACTAGCTGCCCTGAGAGAGAGCTGGTCTTAAAGTCAGGAAGAGGCGAGGTGAGTTCATGTCCCACCTGTGACACTACAGGCTTTCATAATGACTCTGGGAAAGTCACCTCTCAGTTCCCCAGGCAACTCGCTAAGGGGAGGTAAGTTGCAGAATGGGTGCTCATCTCTATTGATAGAGAGGAATCCTCTTAGACCTCAGAGAAGTCCCTGAAACAATAAAACTAGACTATGATAGAGAGAGAGAGAGGAGAAAAAGAAAAAAGCGAGAGATAGAAAGAGGTAAAAAAAAGAGAGGGAAACGGACACTGAGAGATAAAGCATGAGAGACAGACACAGAGAAGGAAAGAGTGAAAGGAGAATCAAGAGACAGCCACACAGAGGGAGACAGAGACAGAGACAGAAAAAAGAGAGAAACCAGATGAGAAGAGCCAAGGAAAGGGAGAGAGGCAAAGACAGAAAGAAAGGAGGGGAGAAGGGAGTGAGACACAGAGAAGGGAGGGAAAGAGCAGAGCTGAGAGGCAGAGATGGAGAGGCAAATACAGAAAGAAAGGAGGAGGGATAGAGTTTGGAGAGACAGACAGAAAGAGGTAAAGCGAATGAGAAGAGGTATGGATGAGAGAGATAGGGAGAGAAACTGAAAGGAAGGAGTGGGAGAGAGACAGACAGACAAAAAGAGAGAGGGAGAGGGAAAAGGAGAGAGAGGATATGAACGAGAACAGAGACAGGAAGTAGGAAGAGAGGCAAAGGCAGGGGAGAAGGGGATGGGGAGAGAGAGACATGAGAAAAAAAATTTAAAGAAATAAATTTAATTCCTATCTCTGAAAGTTCTCTCTCTACTCACAGGTCTGGTCCCACTCTGATAATCACAGGAACTCTGACCTGACCTGGATCAGTTCACCCCTCCTTAGACAACCTTTCCTGGGGGGTACACCATATTAATACACAATTTAATGTGAACACCTGATGGGTTTAGCTCACTGCACCTTAGAAGTCCTGAACTCAAGAGAGAGCAGGGACTATAGGTGAGCTCTACCATCCCTGGTTAGGAAAAAGAATTTGGACAGAGCTAAAAAGTTAAAAAGGGCATCGAGGTTGGCACAGTGGATAGAGCACTGGGCCTGGAGTTTTCCTGACTCCTTACTTAGTTCAAATCCAGCCTCAAACACCTAAGTAGCTGTGTGACCCTGGGAAAGTCACTTAACTCTATGACTTGGTTTTTTTCTCATCTGCAAAATGAACTGGAGAAGAAAATAACAAAGCACTCCAAAATCTTTGCCAATAAAACCCCAAATGAGTCTACAAAGAGTAGGACCCCACTCAAATGACTGAACAGCAACAAAAAAGTTTCTTTGGGTGAAAGGAAAAGACGGGGAGCCCTGTGGCAATTTGGTGCAGGGCTATTTTGTACTTCTGCCCTTTCAGGCTGCTCCTACTTGCCCGTCACTGTCAGAGTAGAGCTGTCCTATCCAACCTGTCTTCCAAAGGGGGCAAGATGGACAGCTATAAGGTTTGGGAGAGAGGGAGGAGGGAGTAAGAGAGGCAAAGAACCCAAAAGCTGCCACAAGGATGTTGCTTCCTACTTGAGGCAGCAGGAGTTTACTGGCCACTGAGGGAAGGGGAAGTTCATGGGAAAGAAAGTAGATGTGAGGAAAAGTGGATTGTGTTCACCGTTCCCTTGCATTGTTTTTCCTCTGCTGGGGTTGAAGCTGTTTTAGGGATGGTGATCTGGAGAGGTCGGAATCCGAACAAATAACATCGTATTTTTTGTGTGCCCCACAGGGTGGTAATAGTCACTCATTCCACTCTTCTCCAATCCACTGCCCTTTGAAGTCCCCCAAGAATCTCAGGGAAATACATAATCAGTTCTGGGGACACTTAACAGTTTTTCAAACTAACGTAGCTTGGATTCCAGCCAATTCCAAAGTGAAATAAATAAGAGAAAGGATAGATAGTATAACTGCCTCTTCTGGGGGAGGGCAGTTATACAGAGGCTGGATGACCAGCTATTGGGCATGAGAGAGAAGAAATCCTTAGTTAGGCCCTGGCTGAATGAGATGACCTCTGAGATACTTTCGGTGTCTGAGATTTGGTGATATTAAACTTGGAGCCCTGAAAAAGTGTTAAAATGCTTAAGAAAAGTTATTGGAAGAAATAATTTTCTGTGTGTATTTTATTATTAGAGCCAAGAAGAAATGGAAGCAAGTAAAACAGGAGGTTGAGAGAAGAAAAGGAGAAAAGAGAAAAGTGCTGGACATCCTATGATTTACAATCAAAAATGATAAAAATGCAAATTCAAAGAATGAGATATTCAAGTACTTCATACTATATACTGGATAGCCAAAGATGATAAAATGCAAATTCTGAAAATAAGATGCAGGAAGTACATTGTACTGTTTCAAAAATGATAAAAATGCAAATTACAAACAGATAAGCTGCATGTGTATTTATACAGGTCTGGAATTCATTCAATGCATTTGTCATGAAAGTTTAATAAAATTCAGAAGTTTGACAATTAAAGTCATTCTTTAATTGTAAACCAAGTTATATTGACCACAGATTGAAGGGTAAAATTGTGTCTTTGATCTGTGTTACCAAAATATTCCTTATGGAAAAAACCCTCTCCTTTTCTTTATCTAGATATCAAAACTGGGCCTTCAGAGGTGACATCTGATGAAGTTAAAAACTAATTGAATGAAGGTCTCAGGGCTTCAGTTTGACTGTGATGGGTTATTTCAGAGGAATTCCTATGTAAACACCAAACTTCGATGTGTTCTAGACAGAGACAAAGGTTTGTTAAATATACAGGGCAGTCATTGTACAATGTATTGTCATTGGTGCCCCCAGTGCAGAGCCAATGAGAAGGTGCCACCTTCAAAACTGGATAAAATTGAGGTGAAAAGATTCCATGTATTGGAAATGGAAAATAGAAGATATTCAGAAATGGGAAACAGGACAAGCCTGAGAAGAAACCTGGAGTCTAGGGGAATTAATATTTCTATTTGCATGCATCTCTGGTTACCAGTAGGATATTGTTCAATTTTTATTGGGGGAAATCAGGGTTTTTTAGTTTTTAGTTTTTTTTTTTTCTACTCTTTTGTAAAGATGTGATTCCAGTTTTGTGGAGGAGACAGGGTCCACCATTCGTGGATTTTAGTGGCATCCTGTCTAAAGCACTCACCAAAACCTGGGGAAAGAGAGTCAGTTGTTTGAGAAACAGAGGATGGGATGAGAAATGGTGTTGGTGAGACCTCCAGGCGACGGTTTGAGCCTGCGAGGGGGAATCACGTGACAAGCTATGAACTGGGCAGTTGATAAGATGCTATCGTATATCCCCAGTTGATAAGTGGCTCTGCACATTTGTAACTTGAACTAGTGATGAAGAAGGAAAAATATGTTGGGACAAAAAGTTGTCCTCCAAAATATGTAGTGCATCCCCCACCTGTGTGTTTGCTTTGTGAATGAACGCATACACTGCCTAATGCCCGAGAGGAGGGGAGGGCTGATAGAGAACCTCTCCAAAAGGCTTGGCCATGATCATTCTGAGTACTTACCTGTATTGTTCCTGAATAAGAGGAAATTGTGATGGTACTAAGCTCTGTTTCTGAGAACCAGTAAACGATGACTCTGAAAACCAATTCTGCCTTTGTGTGTCATTCAGGGAGGAGGCTGTTGGTGGGGGGGGAGGGTGAACCAAGAAGCAAGAACCTGAAAACGAGCCCAAAGAAGATGGCAGGGAAAGGAGAGGAGAGGGGGGGCAGTCAATGAATGAGAAAACAAATGAACTGAGGATACTGGGAAAATGAGAGCAATGAGAAATGTATAAAAGGGGATGCAAGGGCTTAGAAGGAGAAGGCGGGGGGGGGGGGGGGCAGCTAGGTCACTCAGTGGAGTAGAGAGCCAGGTCTGAGGATGGGTGGCACTGGATTCAAATCTGGTTTCAGACCTTGGACAAGTCACTTAACCCCCATTGCCTAGCCCTTACTATTGTTCTTCCTTGGAACTGATAGCTAATTCTAAGAAGGCAAGGGTTTTTTTTAAAAAAAAAAAAAAAGAGCATATTAATTTAATTTAAGAACATTTAAACTATCATTTAATTATTGATCTGAAGAACAAATTTTGGTAGCTTGGTGATTGAGTGGACTGAGAGTCAGGAGATCCTGCCTTTGAATTTGGTTTGGTATTTCCTAACAATGCAATCTTCTTGGGCAAGTCACTTAAATCCCATTGCCTAGCCCTTACTGCTCCTTTACCTTGGAACATAGTTTTGATTCTAAGAAGTAAGGTAAACAAAATTTAAAAAGTTCTCAGTAAGTTTTAAATCAAAAGAATGTGTGACAGATATAGAAAGGGAAAAAAAACTCATTGGATAATCTAGCCCTTTCCAAATCCACTTTTGAGTCAGGATAGAATAACCCTGAATATCATTCTTTAATATTATCTTAAAGCAATTTACATGTTTCAGTCTTTCTGATGGCAATCCTTCATTTTTGCTAATGTTTTACAGTTTTTCAAATACTTTCCCATTTTTAAGTCATTAGAACTTTATGACAATCCTATCAAAAGTCCTGGACCACAGGGAGGGATGGATGGAGGGACACCAGGCAGTTTTCCGAATGGGACTTTGGGACATTTTTCCTTTTGTTTTTAAAAAATGATTTATCAAAAAAACTGAATATTAATGTCAGTCAATAAATATTAAGCACCTAGTATGTGCCAAGCACAAGATACAGAGAATAAAACAGTAGCTGCTCACAATGAACTTATGAGGGAGACAAATGCATACAGACTAAAGCATAACTATAAGGCTAATAAATACACTTGGATTTTTAAGGGCATGATGTCCCAGATATCTTAGTTCAGTTTTAAGTTGGCACTGCATTAAAAAGTTTATAACACCCTGTGTTATAGAATATATACATATATGTATTACATAAAGTAGTTAAATGAAAAGTGCATAGTTTGAGAGGGAGGGGATGAGCTCTTGAGGGGATCAGGAAAGGTGTTGTTCAGAAGACAGTACTTGAAATAAAATCTTAAAGGAAGAGAGGACCCCAAAAGGGTAGGAGATAAGATGAGGGGAGTACATTCCAGGTAGGAAGGACAACTGCAAAGCTTTATACCTCTCTGTTGTTGATGATGAGTCATTCATGTCTAATTCTTTATGACCCCATTTAAATTTTTTTTTGGTGGGGGGCAAAGATACTGGAATGGTTTGCCATTTCCTTCTCCAACTCCTTTTTACAAATGAGAGAACTGAGGCAAACAGGATTAAGTAACTTTTCTAGGGTCATACAGCCAGGATTTGAATTTATGAAGGAGTCTCACTGATACACTTAAATACATTTCCATGTATGCGTTTACCCTTTTCAGTTGCTCCCTCCTAAATCTCCACCAGAGTTCTTTGTCTATTCATTAATTCTCTCTTACATGGACATAGTTCATGTGTCATCTTGTAGACTGGTTCTGCTTTTTTTTTTTTCACTTCTTTAAAAAATTATATTTGATGAAAAGCCTCCTAAAACACACATTCTTGCTTTGTTATTTAACACATGACCTCTTAAGGTGTCTTCCAACTTTAAAAGTATGTGTCTGTGCTGGATACAATTTAACAGGTGGGTGATAAGAATGATAGACTTGGAATCAGGAAGCCCTGAGTTAAAATCCTATCTCAGATACTAGTTTCTCCATCTCAGTTTTCCTCATCACTAAAATGGGGATAATTGCATTTACCTCATAAAGTTGTTGTGTAGATCAAGTGAGTTAACATAAGCAAAGCATTTTGCAAGTTTTAAAGCATTTAAAATACGTAATTTAGTTTAATATTAAATACCAATACAATGAATTTGCTTTATGACTTTATCCTTAAATAAATTTCTTGTACATTTTTTTGCTACTGCCTTTAAACTTGGCATCAGGATTCCTTGTTTTTTCCATTCTCATTGGCTTTTCCTTTGGTCTTGATTAGTTTATAATCTTTTGGCTCTGTTTTTCTTAACTTTTGCATTTTTTCATAAGGGTCTTTCTAGATTTCTCTCTATTTTTCAAAATTATGTGTCCTGATTTTTTTTTGTTCAATCATTTAATTGTGTCTGACTTTTCATGAACACACGGACGCTGGTGTGCTTGGTCCTTCTGTCCCCTGCTCTGTCCCAGCTCTGTCCAAGTTCATATTCATTGTTACTGTGACACTATCTCTCCATCTCGTCCTCTGTTCTCTCCTTTTGCCTTCAAATCTTGGAACATCAGGGTCTCTTCTCTTTATGCGACCGAGCTTCAGCTTCAGTATTTGTCCTTCCAGTGAAGAATCTGAATTAGTTTCTTTAACTATTGACCAATTTGATTTCTTCGCTGTCCAAGAGACTCTCCAAAATCATTCCCAGCATCACAACTCTTTGGTGTGCAGCTTTCTATAGAGTCCAACTCTTGCAGCCATTCATTGCCTCGATTCTACAGAACTTTGTCAGCAAGGTGCTGTCCAGATTGGCCATAGCTTTCCTTCCAAGGAGCCAGCATCTTACTTTTGAGGTTGTGGTCACAATCTGCAGTGAACTTTGAGCCCAAGATATAAAATCAGACACTCTTTTCATTTGTTCTTCCTCTATTCACCAAGAAGCGTTGTAGGGCCACTTGCCAAGATCTTAGAACTAATAGAGTTTTGTCAAGTTAACTCATTGATCATAGCAAACATTCTTTTCCAACAGCCACCAGATCAACTCTGCATATAGCCATCTATTTTGAAAGCATTATTGTATATCTTTCCATCAATGTACCTTCTATTTAGTCATCCATTCCCTTATTGATTGCTATTTAGGTTCCCAGTTTTCCATTATTACACAATGCTACAATGAGCCTTGAAAAGAGACTATTTTGGTTTGGGGGGCATATTCCCAATGATAGTCATTGGGAAAAAGACAAATGTTCAAGACAAAAGTTAAAAAAAAATTTCCAGAACAAACATTTAGTTTTATAAGCTACCTGCTCATGGTATTTTTAAAAAAAATTAAAAAAAATACCATGAGCAGGTAGCTTATAAAACTAAAACTATAAAACTTATAAAACTAAATAAAAAGTTATAGCTTGAATTTAAAAATAACATGAGCAGGTAGCTTATAAAATTAAAAGGAAAGAAAAACAATTTAACAGAAATGAGGAGGAGGCAGCTGAGTAGCTCAGTGGATTGAGAGCCAGGCCTAGAGAAAAGAGGTCCTGGGTTCAAATCTGGCCTCGGACATTTCCTAGCTGGGTGACCCTGGACAAATCACTTGACCCCCCATTGCCTAGCTCTTACTGCTCTTCTGCCTTGGAACCAATACACAGTGTTGATTCTAAAATGGAAGGGAAGGGATTTAAAAAAATATCATCTATCAAAATTTGTGGGATACAGTTTTAGTTGTTCTTGGAGATATTTATCTTGCTAAGTGTCTCCATTATGGAGAGAGACTGGATCTGTGATTTCCCTGGTGTGGAGAAATCCCAAGTGAGGAGGCTCCATCGACCAATGTAGGTCAGCACCTTCTCTGCAATTTATAGTTGGATACTCAGAGCACTAAGAAGTTGATGACTTGCCAGGGGCCATCCAGGCTGTATATATGGATTTCAGGTCAGGTTTTCATGGCTCTGAGGTCAGATCTCTGGACAATGTGGCCCAGTTATCTCACCAAATACATTAATGAGGGGAAAAAACAGAGAAAATGAATGTCCTAAACTTATTCCTAAAGGCACCAGAAAAGGATTATAGCAATAGTCCAAAGGAAAGTTGGAAGAGAATAAGGTTAAAAGTAGAAATAGATGGAATGAATTTTTAAGAGACAGGCAGTACAGTAGAAAATCAGATCTGGAGTTGAGAGGTCCTGGGTTCAATTTGGCCTTAGACACTTCCTAGATGTGTGACCCTGAGCAAGTCACTTAACTAACCCGTCCCCTATCCCCACACCACAGTTTCCTAGCCCTTGCTGCTCTTCTATCTTAAAATTGGTACTAAGAAGGAAAGGGTTTTTAAAGAAATAGAATGTTTTGGGGTATGCCCCATGGGATAGTGATTCAAAAGTCTGTGTGTCAAAAAGATCATAGAGTCTGGGGTAAGAGAAGCTTTAGCAAGAAAAAGTAAAAACAAGTTTTGATGAGGAAATTAGACAAAATTGAGATCCAGAGCCATTCCTGTGGGTCAGGTTACTCCTTTAGTTTGTGACTTTCTCTTTGGCCACCCACTTGGATTTCTGCCCCTCAGTAGGAGTGGTTCACTTTTTGAACCAGGGTTCAGGTAATGATGGATGCCTGAACTCCTCCCATTTTCAGGTTTGCCTCTATTTTGCTTGTTTCTTAAGCTGGCAAATGTGATTAACAGTATATCACCCCAGTTGTTAAATTGTGTTGTTCCTTGAAGTCTTGAAGGGAAAGTTATTGGAAACGACCTCTAGGGAAAAGGAGGGATGAAAAGGGGAGGGAGACAGAGACAGAAAGAGAGAGACAGAGAGGGAGATGGAGACAGGAAGAGAGACAGAGACAGAGAGAGAGAGAGAGAGAGACAGAAACAGAGAAAGAGACAGAGAGAGAAAGAGAAAGAGAGAGAAATACAGAGAGACAGAGAGGCAAGGAGAGGAGAGAGAGGGGTGGGGAGGTGAGAGGGAGAGGGAGAGAACTGCTGATTCTGGCAGAGCAAAGCTTCACAGTCGGGATGTTCAGTGTCAAAGGAGAGAGTTATTGATTGATTACAATCACTTCACAGGGCAGAGAATATATTCACTGTAGTTTCTTGGGGCATCAAATCAAGTCAGGAATGTGGGAAGCTGACAAAGTGAGTGAGTCAGGCATCCATCATTACCTGAACCCTGGTTAGAAAGGTGACCACTCCTACTGAGGGACAGAAAGCCAAGGGGGTGGCCAAAGAGAAAGTCACAAACTAAAGGAGTAACCTGACCCACAGAAAGATGGGTGGAATAAAATAACTATCTGCTGGTTGTGCCAGTTCACCAGCCCAACTCCTAGCAAGGACCACTGTTAAAAAAGTAAAATGGGAAAAAACAATTGATAAATCGAAATGGGAATGTCTCTGGATCTCTCTTTTGTCTGATTTCCTCATGAAAACTTATGTTTTTACTTTTTTTTCTTGCTATAAGTATAAAACCTTAAAACTTCTCTTACCCCAGTCACTGATCAGATTTGACTTTTCTTTCTGACTTACTGATATAGAGGGCAAGGGAAGAAAGCCAAAGGGGCAAGTAAATAAGGTAAAAAATTTCTGGGACGAATTGGATGAATTAGAAGACTCTAGGGAGGGAATTAAATAAATGTATGTATAAACATGGGAGAGATAATTGTCCTAGTGGAGTTAACTGTGTTTGTGAATAATAAAAGGGAGGAAGGAACCAGTTCACAACCCTCCAGAGGGGAGTGGAGAGTCCCTTTAGATGGTGAATTTAGTTGTGGCTACCCCGTCTGGCTTCAGGTTTTCTTTAAGAGAGGGAGAGAGGAAGTCATGTTCATCCACTGAAATCCAAGGAGCTAAGATGAGTGGGAAAACATCAAGAGTAGAAACATTTCAAGCCAGAAAGTCTGGATCAAATCAGGAGGCAAGATATAGCCAGGGTCCAGTGAGCTAACCATGGACCCAACTTAATCTCAGAAAGCTTTAGCACTTTTATGAAACTGCTTATTTTCATTGCCTCCACTAACCACTTGAAGGAGGATTCCACCAAACAGATCTCCTCCTCAATCAGCCATTGTTTTCTTAAGACTGTAGTCTTATAGAAACACGATATAAGAGGGAAAAGATGAGAAAAACAAATAATAGTTACTAATGAATAATTAATATATGGTACTTTTAGGTTTGTGATTATATTGTCTCTTTTGATTACCTGTATTGTCTCATTTGACCCTCACAGCAACCCTGTGAGGTAAGCATTTTTATTATCCCCATATTTAAAGATGGGAAAACTGAGGCTGAAGAGGCCAAGTGACTTGTTCAAGGTTATGCAGCTAGTAAGTGTATGAGACAGTATTTGACTTGCCTGATGCTACCTCCGATGTCCTGCTGCCTCCCCTAGATACTTAATATTTATTGAATTGGGGAAGGAAATGGGAAAAATCTCCATTTGGAGCACATGTGAAAAATGATGGCAATAAATACTAAAGAACAAATTATATATTGAGCCAGAACTTCAAAACATGTTTTTCTCCACTTTTCTTTTAAAAATGAGATTTAACACTTTATATTTTCCAAGGCATGTTGATTTGACACGCTTACTTTGATTCCAACTCATGATGACATTCTAGTAAGGTGTGTAGGGGTTTTGAAGTTTGTTGGGTGAGAAAATATGCACACAAAGGAAAGCATAGGCTATCTGATGCATTGAAGTCAGCCACCATGGGGATGGTCCAACATGAGACATACTTATGACTCCCCACAAGGTTAACTCAATTTACTTTATGTCGATAAAATGAGTTACCTCCAGGTCCTTTCTTCCCAATGTTCAATACACCTCTACTCTTTCTTCTCTCCATTTTTAACAATAATTTTCAGGAATGCTTTATGACTATGCTTCCTAGAAGACCACAGTCTCCAAAGAATTGATGTTGAACCATTCAAAGGGAAATGGAGAAGTGCGTGATAGTTGTGGGCAGACTGCAATATTTTACAAACTAAAGAATTATGTAAGAGCAGCCATGTCTCAAGGATGTCAGTAGAGAAGTTTATGACCAGTGGGGTTTGGAGGGAAAGATCATACAATGAGAATGATGGGTAATTAGTATATACTTCACATACTCCATTAATATCCATGTTATATTAAATCTAGAGAAAGACCTGTAATACATTGGGTGGACCACCTATGTTCGGTTTATAGGAGAATGTGGACAAAAGTCCTGTAGGATGAGAAGGGTTAGATGGGTTGCAATATAATATCATCAGAAAGAGTCTCCATAATAAGACCACAGATTTATTGAAGTATTGAATAACCATATTGCAATGTCCAACTGTATTGTAGCAATCTAAATCTGTGTCATCTCTTTATTCTCCATGAGGGCAGAGGCTGTGAACTATCTAAACTTTATTCCTTATCCAGTTTCTAGAATTTCATCATGAATATCTATCTATCTATCTATCTATCTATCTATCTATCTATCTATCCATCCATCCATCTAAATTTGCATCATCTCTTTATTCTCCATGAGGGCAGAGGCTGTGAAATATCTAAACTTTATTCCTTATCTAGTTTCTAGAATTTCACCCTGAATATCTATCTTTCTATCTTTCTATCTATCTATCTATCTATCTATCTATCTATCTATCTATCTATCTATCTATCTATCTATCTTTCTGTCTGTCCGTCTGTCCGTCTGTCTGTCTATCTATCTGTCTATCCATCTATCTATCTATTCTCTCCTGTGATAGAATGTAAGCTTCTTGAGGACAAGGATGTTTTGGGGGGTTTTTGCCTCGGTATTCTTTGAACCTAGTATAGTCCCTTACACATAGCAATAAATTAATAAATCCACTACAATTCCCTCTGAAATCAAATCATAAAATCTTAAAATCATGGGAAAGAAGTCTTCTAATATATAATTTATAATAATAATTTATAATAATAAAAAGTGTTTTTTGAGGAGCAGATTTATTAGACAAAAATCACACAGTTTTAATAGGTGGTAGACAAAAAGACCTTGTATGTATCAATTTAGCAAGGCTGAATTTTGAGTCTCTCATGATAGTCCTGTGAAGTGTGGAGAAATATGATTGAAATCCCTAACTATTTGGCAGGTGAGACCCAGTATGTGCCAAGCTAAAGGGAGATCTCTGATAGGTTCTCTTTCGTTCAGTGGTGTCTTTTTAAAAAATCAATTGCTTAGGTAAATATATCAGTTCTACATTTATGGAATTCACAGATGCCACTGAACTAGAATGATTTTCCAATACATTAGATGACAGAATAAGCATCAAGAAGTCAATAGGCTCAGAATGATGGGTTGGATCTAACATAATTAAGACGAAAATAATTCATAGATGAGAAGTTTTGCATTAGAGATTACCATTAGCCAGTATAAGGAGGGACAGGAGGTAATGTGGCAAGAAAGCATTTCATTTGAAAAACATTTTGGAATTTATGTTCCTAGCAAATTAATGTTGAATCAGAAGTGTTACATTCAACCAAACAAATGAGCGAAATATCAGACAAGAATAGAAGTTGATTATCAAGAAAAAGGGAGGTGACAGAATATATTAGTTGTATCATATTTGATATGTTATATTCAGTTCAGGGCATCACTGTTTACAACAATATTCTAGAAAGGATTAAAGACATACTTTGACTTGGTAAATAATTTTTGGAATCTTGTGCTTATAGGAGCCTTGAGGTAGACTAAATTTCATTTAATAAGATGGACACAACTTTTTTTGAAGTCACAGCAATGAATAATTAGGATTCAAAGTCATATGGACTTTAGGGAAATTTTCTAGATCAACACAAACATACAAATCTATCAAATCCAAGTCCTATAAAGTTGAGAATATAAATTATAATCATCTGAAATATATGGATACATCTACACTTGCCATTAATATGACAAACATTTATTGGAAATGCTCTAAGGAGAAAGAGAGACAAGAAGGAGAGGAGAGGGGCGGAGAGGGGAGGCAAAGATGCCAGAGAGAAAGGGTGGTGTAAAAAGACCACTTATCTCTTTATTAGAAAACATTAGAAGTCTGGTATGTGTCTTTCCTATTTCTTCCCTCCTGCTACCATATCTGATCAATACCAATTCAGAGTAAAGCTAATTTACTAAATATTAAGAAAGGTTTTAAGCAGCCTCACTTCAGAAAACAAGAAAATGAGCCTTTTGAGAGTGTGATATGAGACCCAAATACCTCAAATTATCCCGGAAAGCATGTGGATAAAATCAGAGAGACAACAAGGAATCAACATGAATTGGAACAGACCTTCAATGGTTTCTATGGTAATTTGTTTTATTCTTTTGTCGTTTTTATTCTTTAGTCTTGATGAGGCAACTGTTTAATTTGATTTTCAACATTTCAGTAACTATGGGTGCTTTCTCAGGAAACAGAAAGGATACTTAGAAACAAGGATGACCAGGGGGCCATTTGTATTCCAGTGGACTGGGAGTAATGTGGCAATTTCATTTGAAAAACATTTTGGGATTTAAGTGGCTAGCAAATTAATGTTGAAAGACTTGCACGTGGAGTCAAAGATCTTGATTTGTGATGCCATCCCTGGCATTTGCTACTTGTATAATCTCAGAGTCTTTTGAGCACTTTGGACCTCTGTTTCTTTATCTGCAAAAAAGAAGAGTTTAGACTAGATCCCCTTTGGGGTCTCTTCCAGCCTCAATCTATGATCCAATGACAAAGAGCACAATGAAGAAATCTATGCTAGAAGCAGTACAACTTTAATGGAACTCGGCTATCTTATTTTAAGAGATCTCAAAAAATGGAAGGTCCTAAAAGGATAGGATCACAGATTTAGAGCTGGAAGGACCCTGAGTGCACCTGCCTCATGTTACAGATAAGGAAACTGAGGCACAAAACATGAAGTGTCTTGCTAAGTGACCAAGGCAGAATTTGAACTTGAGTCCTCCTGACTCCATGTTTCAGTGCCTTATCCAGTATGCTAAAGCTATTAAAAAGAATAAAAAGGAATTGGGATTGAAAAAGACTTCAGGAAATAACTAGATCTTATACCTATTTTTTTATGTCTATAAAAGGTTTATATTGGAGTAGGTGTCCACCCTTTCAAGACACTCCCATTAGCTTTAAGTTTCAGTCACTTTATTTTTAAAATCCTTTCTTCTGGATAGTCTGGCTTACAGAGCTTGTATTCTGAAATTTCAGATTTTGTTTTTGTTGCCTCACCCTTTGTGGTACTTTCCTTTCCTAAATTAGATCTCACTTTTGCAGCCATCATAGAATTTAAATTATTTTTTGATAACTATTTTGCAATATAATTTGTTTCCTAAGCTTTTAGTAAGCACTTAATGTATACCAAGCCCTGTTCTGAATGCTGGGAGTGCAAATACAAGCAAAAAAAAAAAAAAAAAAGGATAGTCTCTTCCTTCTAGAAGCTTACATTCTACATAAAAGGAGGCTACAAGGAGTAGGGGGAGAGGAAAGGGAGGAAGGTGTCTGTGGTTGGGGGGTGATGGAAGATTTTAGTGAAAATGTATTTTATTTTATTTTATGCACTTAAAAAATTGGTCTTGAAAAAGGATATAAGGCTTCACCAGACTGTCAAAGAGGTCCATGACATAAAGACTTATTAAATAGAACTTTAAGGTTTGCAGAGCACTTTATATATACATTATCTGTTTTTCTTAAATTTATGAGGGAGATGCTGGTGGTACAATGCATGGAGTCAAGAAGACCTAAGTTCTAAATTGTGGCATGTGATGGTGATGGAATACTATTATGCTGTAAGAAATGATGAACAGGATGACTTCAGAAAGAGCTGGAAAGACCTTCATGAACTGATGCAGAGTGAAATAAGCAGAACCAGGAAAACATGGTACACAGTAATAGAAATATTGTGGAATGATCAATTGTGAAAGACTTTGATGCTCCCAGAAATACAACGATCCAGGAAAATTCTGAGGAACTTATGACAAAGAATGCTATCCACCTCCAGAGAAAGAACTGTTGGAATCAGAATGCAGAGCAAAACAGGTGATTTTTCATTTCAATTTATTTGGGTTTTTGTTTTATATGATTATCCCTATCCAAAGGACTCTCAAAAGTCTTCTCCAGCCCCACTATTCAAAAGCACCAATTCTGTGATGTTCAGCTTTCCTTATAATCTAACTCTCACATTCATACCTTGCTATTGGAAAAACCATAGCTTTGACTACATGGACATTTGTTAGCAAGGTGATGTCTGCTTTTTAGTATGCTGTCCAAATCTGTCATAGTTTTCCTTCTGAGAAGCAAGCATTCTTCAATATTATGGCTTTAATCACTGTCTGCAATTATCTTTGAGGCCAAGAATATAAAATCTGACATTGCCTCCATTTCTTCTCCTTCCGTTTGCCAGGAATTGGTGGAACCAGTTGCCATGATCTTCATGTTTTTACTGTTAAGCTTCAAGCCAGCTCTGACATACTTCTCTTTCACCCTCATCAGGAGACTTCTTAATTCTTTTTAAAATTTTGTATTTATTAAATATTTTACTTTTTATTAATTTTTACTTTATATATTAATTATTATACTAAATAAATATAATATTGTTTTATTATTTATTAATTCTTTAATTCTTAATTCCCCTTTCTGCCATCAGAGTGGTATCATCTGCATATCTGAGATTGTTGGGATTTCTCTTTTTAACCTTAATTCTGGCTTTTGATTCATCCAGCCTGACATTTTGCTTAAAGTACTCTATATATAAGTTAAATAAATAAAGTGACAATGTACAGCCTTGTTGTACTCCTTTTCTAATCTTAAACTAATCATTTATTTCCCATTTGGTTCTGTTAGCTTTTTGACCTACATACAGGTTCTTTAGGAGACCAATAAGATGATCCCTTTGAAGATGTGTCACATTTTCTTTTGATCTACACAGGAAAAGATTTTCATGTAATCAATGAAGGAGAAGTTTATTTTTTTTTCTGGAATTTTGCTTTCTTCATAATCCAGCAAATGTTGGCAATTTGGTTTCTAGTTCCTCTGTCTCTTCAGAAGCCAGACTGCTTTTCTGGTAATTCTTGATTTGCTAAAGCCTAGTTTGTAGAATTTTAAGCTCAGACTTGCTGGTATGTGAAATTAGCCCAATTGTTTAGTAATTTGAACATTTCTTGTCATTGCCTTTTTTTGGGGATTGGTATATAAACTGATCTTTTCCAATTCAATGTCCACTGTTAAGTTTTCTAAATTTGCTGGCATGCTTAGTGTGGCATTTTCAGCTGGAATTCCATCACCTTCACTAGCTTTATTATTAATAAGGCTTCCTAAGACCACTTGATTTCATTCTCCAGAATGTCTGACTCTAGAACAGTAACCACACCATTGAGGTGATTATCGATGATGTTAAGATCTTTCTTGTAAAGTTCTTTTGGATATTCTTGCCACCTCTTCTTAATCTTTTCTATTTCTGTTAAATCTCTACTATTCTTATCTTTTATCATGCCCATTTTTTGCATGAAACATTCCCTTGATATCTCTAATTTTCCTAAATAGATCCCTTATTTCCCCCATTTAATGTTTTCTTCTATTTCTTTGCAATGTTCATTTAAGAAAACTTTCCCATCTCTCCTTGCTATTTTCTGGAATTCTGCATTCAAATGGGGTAAATCTTTCCCTTTCTCCTTTCCCTTTCCTTCTTCTTCAACTATTTTAAAATAATATTTAATTTTTTCCAATTACATGTAATTTTTTTAACATTCATTTTTCAAAATGTTGAATTCCAAATTCTTTCTCTCTTTCCCACTATCCCTCTCTCCCTCCCTCCTAGCCCTCCTCACTGCCTGAGATGGTAAACATGATATTTGATAATGTAAAACATTTTTCCATATTAGTCATTTTGTGGAAGAGATCTCAAATTAAAAAGAGAGAAGAAGAATGAAAGTGAAATATATTAATGTTTCAGTCTGCATTCAGATTCCATCAATTCTTTCTCAGAGGGCAGCTAGCATTTTTCATCATGAGTATCTGGGATTATTTTAGATCACTGTATTGTTGAGAACAACTAGATAATTCACAGTTATTCTTCAAAAAATATTGCTGTCAGTGTGTAGAGTGTTCTTTTGGTTCTGCTCACTTTACTTTGCATCAATTCATGAGTAAGTCTTTCCAGATTTTTCCAAAAGCATCCTGCCTGTCATTTTTTATGGCATAATGGCATTCTATTATAATCATATGTAACTTGTTCAGCCATTCCCCAGTTTATGGACAACCCTTCAATTTCCAATTTCTTGCTACTACAAAAAGAACTACAATAAACACTTTTATACAAATAGACTCTTTTCCCTTTTTAAAAAATATTTTTGGGATATAGACCTTGTAATGGTATTGCTAGATCAAAGAGACAGCTTTAGAGCCCTTTGGGCATAGTTCCAAATTGTTCTCCAGAATGGTTTAATTAGACTACAACTTCACCAACATTATACTAAGGACCCATTTTTAGTGACCCATATCGCTTCCAGCTTTTTTTATTTTCCTTTTATGTCATATTGGCCAATCTGATAGATGCAAGGCGGTGCCTTAGAGTTGTTTTAATTTGCATTTTTCAAATCAAGAGTGGTTTAGAGTATTTTTTCATAGCATTGATTTCTTCATCTGAAAACTGCCTGTTCATCATCTTTGAACATTTATGAATTGGAGAATGCCTTATGTCTTTATAAGTTTGACTTGGTTCTCTATTTTTTTTTTTTTGAAAAATGAGACCTTTATCAGTGACACTTGCTATAAAATGTGTCCCCAGGTTTCTGCTTTCCTTGTAATTTCAGTTAGAGTGGTTTTGGTTATACAAAACTCTCTTAATGTAATCAAGATTATCCATTTTATATCTTATAATGCTCTCTTTTCTTGTTTGATCCTAAATCCTTCCCTTATCCATAGATCTGACAGGTGAACTATTCCATACTCTCCTAAATTGTTAATGGTATCACCCTTTATATTTAGATTATGTACCCATGCTGACCTTATCTTAATCAACATCTTGGTGTGAGATATTGGAATATTCCTAATCTCTGCCATACCAATTTCCAATTTTCCAATTTCCCAACCATTTTTTTTTCTTCGAATGGTGAGTTCTTGTTCCAAAAGCTTGAATCTTTTTGATTTACCAAACACTAAATTATTGTGGTCATTTATTACTAGGTTTTGTGTTCCTAATCTATTCCTGATCACCATTCTATTTCTTAGCCGCTCCTAGAATGTTGTCATGATTACTGCTTTATAATACAGTTTAAAACCTGATACATCTAGGCCACCGTCCTTCACATTTTTTCCATTGATTCCCTTGACATTCTTGACCTTTTCTTCTCCTGGTTGAATTTTGTTATGACTTTTTTTGGTTTATAAAATAATTTTGGAGGAGTTCGGTATGACACTGAATAAGTAAATTAATTATTTTTTTATTCTTTTTTTTTTTTTTTTTTATTTTAAACCCTTAACTTCTGCGTATTGACTTATAGGTGAAAGAGTGGTAAGGGTAGGCAATGGGGGTCAAGTGACTTGCCCAGGGTCACACAGTAAGTAAATTAATTTAAATAAAATTGTCATTTTTATTAAATTTGCTCAGCGTACCCATGAGCAATTAACATTTTTTGAATTGTTTAAATCTGACTTTTATTTGCATGAAGCTGAGTTCATATGGTTTCTGGATTTGTCTTGGCAGGTAGACTCCCAGGTATCTTATTTTGTCTATCATTAATTAAAATGGAATTTCTTTTTAAGAAATATTTCTAATATTTAATGAATATCTTTATAATATTCTATCTCTTACTGCTGGTTTTGTTGGTAATATTGATGATTTACGTGGGTTTATTTTGTATCCTGCAACTTTGTTAAATATGTTAATTATTTCAACTAAGTTTTAGATGATTCTCTAAGTATAGCATCATATCATCAGCAAAGAGTGATAATTTTGTTTCTTCACTGCCTATTCTAACGCCTTTAGTTATTTTCTCTTCTTTTATTGCTATATAGATATTCCTCCTACCTCAAATTCTGAATGCCCAGCTAGAGAGAAATTCATCAATGCTCTGAACACTAGAGGTCACCATCATCATAGAAATGGAAAAATGGACTTTCAACCAAATCCCAACTGCATGGCTTTCTTGGTTTGGGGTCCATTTATTTCTAGCACTAGGACTTCTCAAAGATGAAAATAAACAAAGCATAACCTTTTCACTGAAGACACTTATAACCAAGCTAGATAATTTATTTGAAATCATAAAGATCCAGGGAAGCTATTCTGGGGCTTGGGGGCTTCTTTGGCATTTGAAAATAAAAACAGGCAGACAGATGGAGCTAGGGTCACTCTGGGGGTATATTCTTCTCTTGCTGCCCTTGCCTAACCCACATTAGGAATAATGGGCTGCATGTGTGCACTGAAGAGAGCAAGCCCGTCTGTGCAAGTTACTCCAAGCTCAGTAATGGTTCACAGTCTTCTGAGGGACAATTCAAAATCTTTGTGGGTTTTTTTTTTTGTTGTTGTTTTTTTTTGCCTTCTCAGAAAGGTGACTTTGGAGCCCAAGGACCTACTTAAATCAAATATAGCTGGAGGGGGTTGGGGACAGGTTAGAAGCATTGGAGTCTGGGGATTAAAAGCTTCCATCAAGGGATGGAGTAAGGAGAAATAAACACAAAGTGAGAGACGAGTAGAGAAATAGGGCAAGAAGAAAGCCGGCACAAAGACTGAGAAAAAAACTAATAAGAAACCTTCGGAGACTTAAAAAAAAAAAGGATGAAAATAGAGCACTTGAATCTGTGAATAACGAGGAAATAGACAGTCATGGGGTATGGGGAGCAGTAAGTCAGACAGCAGGAGATAGGATGACACAGATAAATTAGCTGTCAAAAATAACAGGATAAGATGTAAAACAAATTTTAAAAAAACACACAAATAGATGCAGAATGGCTACCTTTGTTGAATATTTTATTACTCAACGTTAGGAACTTCAGCCATTTTGATAAACAAATTGAAAAGTTTCTGTGTTTTACTGCAATTTCTCTAGGCACTGTTTTACCCTCTGCTGAAGTACTAGTATGTGTCTGGGAATAAATTTAAGCTAAGATGATATATTTCTTGACTAAGGATTTTTTCTTTTTTTCCTCCCCTTTTATTTTTTTTTTTATGTGGTGCTTGTAGAATGACATTATAAAGTGAATAGTCTATATATTTTGTCCCTGCTGTAGAGATATGGGATGGATGCCCTACCCTAACACTCTAAAAATTGCTGGTTTTAGTGTGTGGACTAAGAAATTAAGGGAGCCCCAGGATTTGATTTAGTAAGAATGGATACTGTCTTTAGAGTCAGAGGACCTGAATTCTAATCCTAATTCTGCCTAGAATGATAGATTTAGAACTGAGAAGGCCAGCATGAGTATCTATCTAATCCAGCCCCTTCATTTTATAGATATGGAAACTGAAACCTAAATGGAGTTTACTTTTGCCTAAATTCAGTGGAATTTTAAGTGGAAGAGCCATCATTTGAACTCCTCTGGCTGTAGAAACAACGCTTCCCCCACTGTATCCTCCAACTCACTTCTCCTGTAATCTAGGAGGAGTTCGCTAAGTCTTTCTGTGCCTCGTTTTACTTATCTGTAAAAAAACAAACCATTGTCCTCAGTTCTAAAAAGTTCTAAGATAACTCAGCTCTAGATCTATGATTCTTGAACTTGAAGCAATTTAAGTGAGAGAGAGGGAGGGTGATATATTGGATAAAGAGCTGGCTTTGAAACCAGGAGAGATTTTAATTCAAATCCAGCCTCTGACACATACTAGTTGTATGCCTTTGAAGAATCAATTAGTAAACATTTATTAAGTACTGTGAAGATGGAGTGTAATTGAGTAATCAATTCCTGGCGACCAAAACTCTTAATATTCAATCCAACCATAATTTTTACCATTTACAGTACCTAGGATGTGCCGGACACTAGAGAAGTCAATTAACCTCTCAATACTTAATGCTGTAAGTTTCAGAGAAGGTTCTAATGTGTGTTGGTTGAGGGAATCATTCCATCTTGAAATTTTGTATATCCTTAAATAAAAAAAAAAAGCAGGTCTGCTTCCTTTCCTCTACTATGTGATATTGAAATCCAGCCTCAAGAAATAAGGAAAACTGAACTATATTTGGTCCAAAGCTAGCAATCATAGGGTCCATTTAAATGACCAGTCCTTTAATGCTTTTAATAACTGCAATTTATACAATGTATAATATAATATGATATATAATTTAATAATAATAATAATAATAATAAATAGAAGAAACATAGCTTGCAATTTTCATATTGGGCCAAGTGGCATGGAGTATATTTTTTTAAAGACAAATTATGTTGGAGATATCAGAGAGACCACAATTCTATCCTATAAAAGGGATACGGAGACCTTGTTAGCATCTCTCATAGGTAGTAGAGCCTCAAGGATATGGCAAGTCCACCGATGGGGAGGCTGCTGCTTAATCTTGGAGAAATAGCAGAATGTTGTCTGGATAGAGATTGGAAGGAACCTTAGAGATCCAACTTCCACATTTTATAGTTTAAAGAAACCAAGATGTAAAGAGGTTAAATATATCATTTTGTAAATCCATAGGAATGGAAAGCATTTCTCTGCCTGCCTCACCCTGACCTCCACCCCGACTCTGACTTTCTGGTAGAACTCCACTGAGCCAGTGTCAAAATTTCAAGGGTACTTACCACTAGATGGCACAGGAAGCTTCTAAATGACTGTTTCTCCACAGATGAGATTGTTCTAAGACATTGACCCCACAGCATCCATCCAATACTGCCAGTCTTCCTTCTTTTCTTTGAATAAATAAACAATTAAATCCCCATGATAAATATGAACCAACTTGTCTTTCAGAAAGGCAGAACTGCTTCCAAGGACATTAGATTACTTCTGCTTTTGTTTTTACACCCCAGAGCTCTTAGTTAAACTTCCTGCCCTAAGTCTTTGGCTGTGCTCTCTTCAGCACCACCTTGCCCCAGCTGAGTATCTCCAGCTGTGGAGGTTGTCTAAGGAGCCTTTCAATGAGGTGTTTTGCTGCTCTTAATTCATCAGGCTCTCTCTGAGTGGCTTTTTACCCAGAGACAGGTGTTGGTGAAGAAGGACATCTCTCTATTCCCTTCCCACCTAATTCCAAAGTGAACTCAGTCCTTGGATGAAGAGTTGGCAGATGTCCAGCACCTCTCAGCACCCAGGACTGTTTTTTTTTAATTCTTCAGAGAAGGATATTTAATATATGATGGAAGTATGTATTAAATAGTCGTTTCTGCTGAATGCCTTCTAATTTATTTCCTGTTCCGGATGATATGGAAGAAAGAACACAGGTTCTGGACTCATAGAACTTGGGTTCAAGCCTTACCTTTCCTTTCCTTTCCTTTCCTTTCCTTTCCTTTCCTTTCCTTTCCTTTCCTTTCCTTTCCTTTCCTTTCCTTTCCTTTCCTTTCCTTTCCTTTCCTTTCCTTTCCTTTCCTT
>NC_058134.1:244504622-244562240 GCF_016433145.1 Gracilinanus agilis
AAGGGAGGCTTTTAGCCCCAGTGCTTGACAGGTCCCACCTCAACCACTGGGGAAGCTGGGGAAGTTGGGAGAGAGATGGACAAAGTGCCAATATAGGGGGATGAAATAGGATCATGTGTGGAAACTCCAATCTGCTAGAGGTACATTGAGGATGTTTGGTGACCTGTATTTTGCATCTTTAGTAATTAATTACTTTGACATAATTTTATTTTATTTTTTCATCTTCAAGGAACCAGACATGTTCTTTTTTCCTCTTGAATTCTTCTTCTCAGGAACCGAAGCTGACTTCTTTGGAGAAGTGCAGGAGATACTTAAAAACTAATGGCACAGTCAAGAACATTTCATTTGTGGCTTTGAATGCAATCTTCCCACCTGATTGTGCTCATCGCATCTGATTGAAATAAAGCAAGAGACAAATAACATCTTCAGAGTAAGAGAGCAGGGAAATGCATGCAGGTGTCAGCAGGAGGTGCAAATAGATTTGATTTTCTCTTATAACTTACATACTTTTGATTCACAACAGTAACTTCACATTTCTTGTCACAGTGTTTTTTTTCCTCGTCTTTTCAATGTGAATTGCAGACCACAAATCATCTGAATGAATGGAATAGTCGGTATACCTAGCAGAAAATTTCTGTGAGTTTTATGTAGAACTATAAATAATACTCTTTTTATATATTGGATATATACTCTATTGTTATTATATTATTTACTTTAATTATGTCATCTTGCCTTCAGTATCAGATGGGGAAAATATGAATAACTAATATTTATATGGAGTTTAAAGGCAAGCAAAACCCGTTATATGTTATTTAACTTGTTCCTCACACTTTAATTTTTTAATTTCAAATTTTTAATTATTAGTTAAATAATGTAACTTAAATTTTATTAAAATTAATAAATCTAATATTAATTATATAATTTTTAAAAAATTAAAAATTTAATGTTGATTACTTAATGTAGATGCTCATTTATTTTTCCATTTTACAGAGGAGGAAATGGAGTCGGAGAAAGTTTCAATAATTTGTCAAGAGTCACACAGCCCTTACTTGTGTCTGAGGCACTGTTTAACTCTGTATTCTTGACTCCAAGTCTAATGCTCTATCCTTCCGCTGAACCATGTAATAGGAAATTTTGCCTTGAAGGAATAAACTAGACAATCATTCTGCTCTTGTTTTGGGACAATTGTTTTGTGTCGCAGAATATTCTATGTCAGTGGTAGATAAAAGCCCTTCCATCACACACCTGGCACGAGGTATCCTCACTCCTCCTTTGGCATTATTTTAGGTGTTGTCTGTGCCAGCTCAAATGGAAGCCCCATGAGCGCAGACATTGTCTCGCCTGTTGACTTACTAGGAATTTATTTCTTCAAGGCTTTGAAAGGTCCCTAATTAGAGAAAGAAAAAGGACTTACAAGCTGTAACACAGAAGCAAGAGGTGGGTCATCAGCACATGTATTTAAGGGATCTCCAATTAGAATATTAGATTTCTTCTTAAAGTTTTTGGGTCAGAAAGTTGTGGATTCAAACCCCATTCCCGGCATCCAATGGCTTAAGATCTTAAGATCATGAGTTCAGCTTTCTAGCTGCTTAGGGAACTCTGAGTCCATTCAGGCTAATCATCTCCATTAAAAAACAGGGATAAAAAATGACTTTTTTGGCACTATGTACCAGACACATAACGGGGACTTAATAAAATGCTCTTTGACTTGAGTGACTTGCCTAAAATCAAGTAAGTTTCAGAGGTGAGATTTCAGTCCTGGTGTTCTGACATCAGAATAAATGGTATTTCCAGTTCCACAACTTGAGGTTCTGAGCATTCTAAATGGGTCAGGGCAAATGCAATAGATAACTGGATTGACATTGAAAATCCTCAAAATTTGAACTGCTTTGGACCAGAGGCACCCACTTCCCCTCCTCTTCCCTTAATTGACCAAAGAAAATTCAATAGTTAAACTATGATCCTCACATGCTCTTGGGAGTGACAATTATAGAATCATTTGCACTATATTTCTTTCCCCTGGCCAGACCCCTTTAGTCACTGAAGGACCATGAAGATAGGAGCTGGGTGTGAGTTAAATATTGTACTTCTAGCATTTCCCACGTGTTTGTTGAAGTGGTAATGAAGGCTGGTTCTAGCAAGGTGAAACGGGAAGAGTAAGACTTGTGAGAAATACATAAGTGATGTTATTGATAAAATTAGGTCATTTATCATTTCTACTATGTGATTATACAAGTCTTCCAACAAAGTATAGTAATGAAGGCAAATTTCTGTTTGAAAATATGGATTTCAGAGTCTCTTCTTTCACTAATGGTTCAATTTTGGTTACTTTATGAAAAAAAAGTTACTTTTCTAATAAAATTTAGTTAATGATATTATGCAGTGGAAGTTACATTAGAATTTCATTATAACAGTCTATAATTTATATTACATTGAATTATATAAATGTTTTATATATTTGAGTTTAAAATGTTTTATATACTTGAGTTAAAAAATCTTTTTTGGGGGGTGAAGGAGAATCAAAGACACTATTGATGTTTTCAAGTTCAATGTTTTCTTTCTCATATAACCATCAGCCAATTGACAAGTATTTAATTAAGTACCTCCTATGTGCCAGGCACTGTGCCCTGTACTGAGGAGATAGAGACAATAGAAAGGTACTGATCTCAAGAAATCAGAAACTGAAAATAACTCTTCATTCCAGAGAAGGGGGAAGAAAAAGACATGCTAATTTCTCTAGGTTCTTTTTGAAACTGGTAAGCAAAATTTGGCCCAGGAATAAATGATCCAAAGAAAGAAAAATGTATCTTCTTATATTTATGTTTTCATAATTCTTAAAATTTTTAGTGAGTGTGAAAGAAATTAATGCAATTTATATTGAATATTTAACTTCTGATTAATAGTTGGGCAAGTTTCTATTTTCTTCTTTTAACTTTATTTTTTACTAGTTCCATTCTTATCTAGCAGAACCCATAATTGAAATTTTAATGAAACATTTTCAAAATGCCATTCGCATTTTGAAACAATTGTCTCAATAGTGAATCTTTTTTGGAAAAGAAAGGTATTGCATTTGTATAATATACCTGAAAGAAGCTATGTCTGCAAACTATTAGCCTGACCATTCACAGAATGAGTCAAACCGACAATTCGATCTTGTGTTTAAATCAACTAGATACATCCAAATTTATATATTGAAAAGATCAATGGATTATTGCCAATACCCAGATCCCATAGAAGGATTTCTGAAGTTTAGCTTTTTTTTTCACATAAAATCGAGACAGTCTGGAGCTGGGTTTTAACCATGAGAGCAGATTTGAAATGAGATTGTACATTTCAGTCCATCCGGTTCTCCTGGGCTTGTCATAAAGGCAGTTAGGGAGGGAGGGTAGATTTCCTATTCCTCCATCTATGTCATCCTGCACTGCTGTAGAAATGAGTCTTCATCAATCAGCCAGACAAAAATTTTACAGTTCATGATTCAACTGCCATCACATAGCTGTAAGTTATGTCAGAGCTGAGAGTTTAACTTCTGCTTCTAACCCTTTCAAATTTAAACAATATTTTTTTCTAGTTTGAGTTTATGTTGTACTTTCATTTAATAGATGTACAGAGCATCATTCAGTAGTTGAATGTTTTCAAGTGTATAATCCTCTTTGCTTTCAAGTTTATTGGCAATGCCTGTTCTATATAAATTCTTCCACTTTTGAACACATACTTTTTTGATGGAAGGAATCCAAAATTTTAGTAAACATATGAAAAATGTTAAAACCATTAATAATTAGAGAATGAAAATTAAAACAACTCTGAGGTCCTCCTATATACCCATCAGATAGACAATGCTGGTCAAATTTTTAAAAAAAGGAAAGTGTCAAATGTTGGAGGGGATTAGGAAAAACAGGTTCATTAATAGACCATTGATGGGACTATGAATTGGACTAGTCAGTCATTCTTAAAAGCATTTAGCAACTATGACCCCTCCTAAATTATTATTATTATTTTTAACCCCTTATCTTCTATCTTAGAAGCAATGCTATGTATTTGTTCTAAGGCAGTAGAACAGTAAGGGCTAGGTCATGGGGGTTAAGTGACTTTTCCAGGATCACAAAGCTAGGAAGTGTCTCTGGCCAGATTTGAACTCCAGACTTCCCATCTCTAGGTCTGGTTCTCAATCCATTGAGCCACCTAGCTGCCTTGCCTCCCAGATTATTAAAATATACATACCCTTCTAATAAGTGATACCAATATTAGGTATATGTACCAAAGAGATAAACAAAAGAGGATAAGACCTAAAAGCACAAAAATATTTATGGCAATTCTTTTGTAAGTGACAAATAATTAGAAAAAAGGGGATGACCAATAATTGGGAAATGATATGTTAATGTGATGGCATATTATTTTGATATAAAATGATGAAAGGTACAACTTCAGAGAAATCTAAGGAGTCTTAAATGGACACATGAAAAGTGAAGTGAGAAGAACGAAGAGAATTAATTAATACAATAATAGAATTGATGAACTAATAGTATCATTGTAAAGAAAATTTTGAATGACTTTAGAAATCTGATAAGCACAATAACTAACCATAATTCAGGAGAGATCATGTTGAAACATGCAAACTACTACATAAAATAGAGTTGATAAAGTCAGGGTGAAGACAGAGAAAATTTCTTTTTGGACATGGCCAAAGGGAGAATTTGGTTTGCTTGACTATACATTTCTGTAACAGGAGTTTTGCTCCTTTTCTTCTTTCCTTCTTTCCTTCCTTCCTTCCTTCCTTCCTTCCCTCCTTCCTTCCTTCCTTCCTTCCTTCCTTCCTTCCTTCCTTCTTCAGAGTTCTTGTCTTTCAAAGTTGTTTGTCTTTACAGTATTGAATAAATTGTTTTGCTCACTTCACTCTGAATCAGTTCATAGAAATCTTTCCAGATCTCTCTGAAACCATTCCCTTTGTCTTTTCTGCAGCTTAATAAATGATTTTTCATTTTTATTCTTTCCTTTTTCTTAGCGTGACAAATCTCAGGTAGTGCCTTAAGTCTAGAAGACTTTATAAGCCCTTGGAAAAAAAGAAAAAAAAAACTCATCATAGAGGAAAGAGGAGGTACCTTGTAAATTTATGGGCTTACATATTATGTCCTTTGTGGTGTTTTGTAGATAGCTAGGTGGTGTAGTCTACAAGGAGTCAGGAAGACCTGGGTTCAAAACCTACCTCAGATATTTACTAGTTCCTGGGCAATTCAGCCTCTCTTAGTCTCAGTTCCCTCATCTACAAAATGAGAATAATAATAGCACCCATCTCACAGGGTTATTATGAGGATCAAATGTGATATGTTATCATGGGTTTTATAAAATGCTTTCTAAACTTTAAAATGCATGCAAATGATAGCTATCACTATTTTGTTAGATTAAGAAAGACCTGTATTTAGTGTCTTGTAACCTACTGAGAGCTGAGATCCCATGCCCTTATCATTTTATTTTTTGTGGAGACTTAGAGTTGAGACAGGTTTTAATGTTATCAGAGAGAAATCTTATGTACTGGTAGCAATAAAAAGAAAAATAAGAGAATCCTTCAAAATGTAACCCATGGGCCGTTACTGAAGCTCAAAGTTCAATCTTGAGGGCTTTTCACACAAATCTCTCTTTCCCTCATATCCTTATTGAGGATTTCCTCTGAAAATACCAGAATTTCTCTATCAATGTCAGAACAAAGGACCACAGAAATAGGGGCAATGGGGACACTAAATGGTTCTTGGACACAGCCATTATATTAGCATTTAGGATTCCTCTTTCAACCTAATTTTTTTTTAACCTTAACTTCCATCTTAGAATCACTACTGTGTATTGGTTCCAAGGCAGAAGAGTGGTAAGGGCTAGGCAATGGGGGTCAAGTGACTCACCCAGGGTCACCCACCTAGGAAGTATCTGAGGACAGATTTGAACTTGAGACCTCTCTGCTCTACCCCTGGCTCTCAATCCACTGAGCCACCCAGCTGCCCCCTCCACTTAATTCCTCAAAGGTGAAAATGATTCCTGTTCTGCAAAGGTAGGAATACTTTTATTTTACCGATTGTCCAATCTTCTTTCATATCCTCGTCATGGAAAATTTAGAATTTTGAATTAAAAAAATTTTAATGCTTTAGAAATGGATATATTTTAGAATTTAGAAACTGATACATCTTTTTTTTTTTGCAACTATTACCATACTCCCTGTGTGGGATAGCACATCTACTGCAACACATGTATGTTCTATATATTACAGATGACAACCTTGTTTTATGAAACCCCCAAATCACCTTTCTCTCATGGGAAGTTGCCTTCAAAAAACTCCCAGAGTGGCCCTTGTCCCACAGTGGTTCCCAAACTTTTTTGGCCTACTGTACCCTTTCCAGAAAAAATATTACTTAGCCTCCTGGAAATTAGTTTAAAAAAATTTTTTAATAACAATTAATAGGAAAGATAAATGCACCTGTGGCCATCATGCTTCCCTGGATCACTGCAGCACCCACCAGGGGGCGGTAGAGCCCACTTTGGGAATCACTGCAACAGACCAACATGCACCCACTGAGCTCCTTGGTTAGGAGTGGTAGATGTAGTCAAGTCTTCAGTATCCTTTTTGAATTCTTAGTTTCTCTTATCGTATTTAGGTTGCTCCCAGGTGCCCTGGCCTTGGACTACAACCTGTTTCCCAAGCCTCTGTGTAACCAGTCAGTTGTCCTCCCTTTCATATATTCCCTTAGATATAACTACAACCTCCAAGTTCTTTAGTTCTACGGAAATTCCCATCCCATGTTCCCCAAGTCACAGAGCCTGGCTCTTTGTGGTGTGTGTAAAGGACTCTGTGGGGTGACCATAAGAGCATCATCTCCCTTGTCCTGATTCAAGATGTTCTTTTATAACTGCTTTGGTGGTTCTATATTTTGTCAGGTTGACTTGGGACATTTTCAGATAGTCCTAATAGCTTTTGTTGACTGGGAAAAAACATAGAACTATTAAACAGTCAGAAAAACCACTCTTTAATTAAGGAAAGGGGTACAGTGCTAAATTAGGCCTCCATGAAGAGCCCAGTTGGAGGATTGAACTCTGATTGCTCTGGTCACAGACCCCTGGGAATGCCAACTGAGCTAGACTGGACAATGTCAAAGAGCCATTAAAGTTGGGAAGCTTTAAGTACCTTTCTTTGGGATGGTAGGGACTGAGGATGAGAGGGACAGTTGATTGACTTTACAGTTGTAACAAAGGAAAATGAGGAGACCCAGATAGGAATAACAGTGAGGGGCTGATGCTTTACAATGGACAAATTTAAGGGAAAGATCCAGCCTAGGGCTGGGCCATCTTGGTAAAGGACTTTGGCCTAAGGGGAGAAACCATTAGGAAAAAAGAGCTACTCAACACCATGTGGGATTAGCCCTCCAGCCCTAAACTATTTTAAGGTCTTTTATTAGTCTGAGACTAGTGAAGTTGGACTTTCCCTCAGGGAGGCACCCTCACGGGACAAGGTCAAACCTGGGGCTTCCACTTTTAAGCCAAGTAAACTGGAGGTCATTAAATCTTTTTAGGCTACAAGTTTGGGGGGCTTCTAGATTCCATGTTGACACTTTTAATATTTATTTAACACTTTTGAGGATCAAAAAAAGCTTTCCTATTGTCTGAAGTAAATTTCTCTCTCTCCTCTGTTAGTGTCTTGATGTCATCTCCTGCTGACCTGGAGGCCAGATACCACTGAATAAATTGAGCTATGGACCAGTCAAGGGAAAAGGGAAGCTAAGAGTCACAAGATAAGAAGCAGAGCTTGGACCTCTGGACTGCTTCTCCTCACCCCCAGGTGCAGACAAAATGGAAAGCCATGGTTGGTTCCTGAGATGTGATGTGGGTGAGTTAGTGGGCGGAGAAAGGATTTTATAAGAGGGAGGCAAGGAGGAAGTGGCCTCTTGGCTTTCCTTTTGATGATGCTGGCTGTACCTGTTGCTTAGTCCATACCAAGAGGCCGTTATGTTGGTCTTGGGATAATCAGCTAAGGCAGCAATAAGGAAAGTACCCTTCAGCTCCCTCTTCCACTTTTCCCTCTTCTTCCTCCTGCTACTTTTGATTTAATAAAATGATTAATCTTTATAGCCAGTCTCCTAATTTTCATTCTTACGCTGACAATAAGGAAGGAAGGGAACACATTTATTAAGAGCCTTCTGTGTGTTGGGCTTTGTGCTAAGCACCTAACACATGTTAACTCATTTGATTCCCACAAGAGGTGGGTATTATTATTTCCCCCATTTTATAGTTGAGGAAACTAAGGCAAAGAGGGGTTAAGTTACTCAGGATCACCTAGATCAGTGGTTCCCAAACTTTTTTGGCCTACCGCCCCCTTTCCAGAAAAAAATATTACTTAGCCCCCTGGAAATTAATTTTTAAAATTTTAATAGCAATCAATAGGAAAGATAAAATGCACCTGTGGCCATCACCGCCTCCCTGGATTGCTACAGCACCCACCAGGGGGCGATGGCACCCACTTTGGGAATCACTGACCTAGAGACAAGATTTGAACCCAGCTTTCTCCTTACTACACAGCCAATATGCTTTATTACTACTCCCTCTTTAGTTAGCAATAAGAGAAAAAAAGGTATGATAAATCTGGTGTTGCTTGTAATAATTAGGAACAGTATTTTAGGGAGGGATAATGAAAGAAAGCATGAACATCCCTGTGGGGAAAAAATCAGATTCTTATTTGTATATAAGTGGAAATCTTGTACCTTTGAACTATATTCCCCAGAATTCCTTTAGTATTTCCCAGAATTTCTTTTAATCTCTCCATTACTTTGCGTGGTCATGTTTTATATATAGTTGGCTGTAACTCCACTTCTTGCCCTCTCTTTTCCCACATATGCACCTGGGTTGGCTCCCTCTTTGCTCTAGCTTTTTGCTTTCTTTTTTTACTTCAAGTTGTCATTAATAAATCTTATTAAATATAATACTTGAAATATTTGAACATTAAATTTTAATCTTTACATTTGATTAGATTTGATTTATCTCGATTGTATTAAGGACTCAAATTTTCACACTGAAATAGGGAATATCTTTACCACAAGTCTCTGAATCATAGGTACTTACCTGCCCTTCTCCCTTCCATTTTAGAGATATTTCAAGAAGAAACTTGGGTATAATTTGTGTAACCTGGCCCATTTGCCCTGGAGAGTAATAAGCCATTGGAGGCAGCAAATGTGATAAACCAATCACAAAACTATTTGGAAAATAGATGCTTGTACATGCCCCGCTTTAAGGAAGTATTTCTAGTGGTGGAGCTGGCTTGCCTGGGCTTACCAGAGTCTATTATTAAATTTTCTTTATGAGCATTTACACCTGGGAAATCAGAAAATTTTAGGAATCAGGACTTGATTCATTGTTTTGTTGATTGTCCAGACTTAAGAAAATTGATAGAAAAAATTTAATAATAGAGTAACTTTTTTTCAGGGGAGGAAATCCAGTTGTTAAACATTAACACTTTCTCATCCTACCTGAAAAGGACTGGACTTGGAGCACCAAACTTGGAGCCAGTTGGCCTTGACTGAATTTGTTTAACCTTTCTGACCTCAATTTCTTCATCTATAAGATGAGGAGGTTGGACTAGATGACTTTTAAGATGTTCCAGATCTAAATCTATTATTCTATGCTCCTATGACTGTTGGATATGGGTATTAAAAAAAGAGAAATTTTCAAAAAAGCAGGAGATGTCAGCACCTTTTGTAGGAACTTCAGAAGACCTTGACAATGAGAGGGCCAGCTAAACTAAGTTTGATGCAATTCTTTCCATGATGTGGTTTGTGGCTGCTATGATTTTCCCCAAACTGTATATTTAAGGTTAAACTTGCATTTTAGGAGTTTTGTAAATACAAATTCTTCCTTTGAGAATACAAATTGCTAGCTAGAAAAGGTAGAAATGCATATACACATTTATATGTAGCTATTATGGTAGTGCTAGCTGAGATCTCCTTTCTCCAAATGCCATTATCCTTTTAATTAGAAGTCTTCCTCCCTTTAGATACACTAACCCCTCCTCCCTACCAGATAGTCATTTAAGCTAGTATTCATATGTAGAATCCAAAGAGAAAGCTATAAAACCCTGATCAAAGGGCCTTTGTTCTCTCACTTGAGAAGATAGCCAGAGGCCATTCTCCTGGCAATGGCCAAGCAATTTAGAAATAAAGAGAACTCCCTTGGATACTTGTGCCCAGACCAAATGTTTATTATTTTGCATATCCATGTAGTTTTAATTGATTTCTGCTATTTTTGCCTTACACCCCTCAAACAAACCAAAATGTTCTTCTCTAGTCTCCAAACATGACCTCACATATCAGCATTCACCAGAATCCAATTGAAAACCTTTAAGCCTCTATAGACCCCCAAAATAAAAAATATGCTTGTCATCCCCATGGTAAAAAACTTGAGTATTGACAGAGAAAATGAGCATTCCAATCCTATCCCCTCTACCTTCCATCACACTTAATCAGATTGGGAATCATATTTCTTCGAGCAGTTTTAACATATACCACATTGATTCTCCATAAACCATTCCTCTAGAATCCCTGGAAAATGGGAATATCTTTACTGTATGTCAAAGATGAGATTAAAAGAGAAAGTTGGGAAGCCAGTGTTGATGGTGCTAATTTTTAACATTTCTTTAGGATAATTTTTCATTTTTGATTTCCTTTAATTAATTTTTATTATATAAAAATAGAGTAGGTCCCCAAATCCATAGGGGATATGTTCTAAGATCTACCATGGATGGTTGAAACCACAGATATAAGTAAATACTTGCTGACCCCATATATATGGGTTTTTTTTTTTTGTGCAAACATATGTATAATAAAGTTTAATTAACAAATTAAACACACAGTAAGACATTACCAATATTAAATACAGTTATAAGAAAATGTGTTATACATTATTATACAGTTCTCTACTTTCTCTACTTTCTATTGAAACTTATGAACCATTTATTTTTTTATTCTTTGAAATTTTCCAATTTTTTCCTGTGATAAACCGCAGGGAACTGAATCAGTGGATACTGAATCAGTAGCTATGGGGTTGCTACTGTAATAATATTTACTATTAGCTGCCTAGAAATTGTTTAGCTCCTTCATTTTCTCTACAATGCATCTTCCTTGATAAAAACTTTTCACATTTTTAAGGTTCAATGATACAGCACAGTTTTTATATTTCTCTCCTTGGCTTGGAAAGGGGAACTACCTTTCTGATGCTGCCCTCTGCAATGTTTCTGATCATATTTTCCTGGTCAATCTGCATCTTCTGAGATAGGATAGAAAAAATTCTTCTTTCTTTTTGTCTTCTTTTCCAAACCCACAATTCTCATTCTACTGATTCTCTCCCTGAGAGCTTTTGGCTAGGAGGATGAGCCCCAAAGACTACAAAACATAGAATGCTCAGAGATGGTTTAAATGGCTTTCTTCTTCTCTTCACCCAATCTTTAGCACAGCTTTGACTGGTGCTTGTTCCCTGTGTAAGCTGGTCTGCTCTGGGAATATCCAGGTCTATATGCCTAATTTTCCTAACATGGAGCCCTCTGAGTCCCCTACCATGTAGGTAGCCTTCTTTTTTTGTTTTTGTTTTTGTTTTTTTTTCAAATTATTAAACATTTATTAATATTCATTTTAACCTGTTTACATACTTTATGACCCTACTTTCCCCTTCACCCCCCCCTCCCCCCGCTCACACCCCACCCATGGCCAACGCACATTTCCACTGGTTGTAACAAGTGTCCTTGTTCAGGGTCTATTTCCAAATTGTTGATAGTTGCATTGGTGTGGTACTTTCAAGTCTACATCCCCAATCATGTCCGCCTCAGCCCATGCATTCAAGCAATTGTTTATCTTCTATGTTTCCTCTCCTGCAGTCCTTCCTCTGAATGTGGGTAGCATCTTTACCATAAATCCCTCAGAGCTGTCTTGTGTCATTGCATTGCTGCTGGTACAGAGGTCCATTACATTCGATTTTGTCTCTGTGTACAATGTTCTTCTGGCTCTGCTCCTTTTGCTCTGCATCACTTCCTGGAGGTCTCTCCAATTTGCTTGGAATTCCTCCAGTTTATTATTCCTTTTAGCACAATAGTATTCCATCACCAGCATATACCACAGTTTGTTCAGCCATTCCCCAATTGAAGGACATCCCCTCCTTTTCCAGTTTGTTGCCACCACAAAAAGCGCAGCTATGAATATTTTCGTACAAGTCTGTTTATCTATGATCTCTTTGGGGTACAAACCCAGCAATGGTATGGCTGGATCAAAGGGCAGGCAGTCTTTTATAGCCCTTTGAGCATGATTCCAAATTGCCAGCCAGAATGGTTGGATCAGTTCACAACGCCACCAGCAATGCATTAATGTCCCAATTTTGCCACATCCCCTCCAACATTCATTACTCTCCCCTTCTTTCATTTTAGCCAATCTTCTAGGTGTGAGGTGATACCTCAGAGTTGTTTTGATTTGCATTTCTCTAATTATTAGAGATTTAGAACACTTTCTCATGTGCTTATTGATACTTTTGATTTCTTTACCTGAAAATTGCCTATTCATGTCTCTTGCCCATTTATCAATTGGAGAATGGATTGATTTTTTATACAATTGATTAACTCCTTGTATATTTGAGTAATTAGACCCCTGTCAGAATTTTTTGTTATAAAGATTTTTTCCCAATTTGTTGTTTCCCTTCTGATTTTGACTACATTGTTTTTGTTTGTACAAAAGCTTTTTAGTTTAATATAATCAAAACCATTTAATTTACATTTTGTAATTTTCTCTAACTCTTGCTTGGTTTTAAAATCTTTCCTTTCCCACAGATCTGACAGGTATACTATTTTGTGTTCACTTAACTTATTTATAGTTTCCCTTTTTATATTCAAGTCATTCACCCATTCTGAGTTTATCTTGGTGTAGGGTGTGAGATGTTGATCTAAACCTAATCTCTCCCATTGTTTTACAAATTTCCCAGCAGTTTTTGTCAAATAGTGGATTCATGTCCCAAAAGTTGGGCTCTTTGGGTTTATCATACACTGTCTTGCTGATGTCATTTACCCCAAGTCTATTCCATTGATCCTCCCTTCTATCTCTTAGCCAGTACCATATTGTTTTGATGACTGCTACTTTATAGTATAGTTTAATATCTGGTACTGCTAGGCCCCCTTCCTTCACCTTTTTTTTCATTATTTCCCTTGATATTCTTGATCTTTTGTTATTCCAAATGAAATTTGTTATAGTTTTTCCTAATTCAGTAAAGAAGTTTTTTGGTAATTTGATAGGTATGGCGCTAAATAGGTAAATTAATTTGGGTAGGATGTTCATTTTTATTATGTTAGCTTGTCCTACCCATGAACAATTAATGGCTTTCCAATTGTTGAGGTCCAGTTTTATTTGTTTGGAAAGTGTTTTGTAGTTGTTTTCGTATAATAGC
This sequence comes from Gracilinanus agilis, assembly GCF_016433145.1. Lineage (NCBI taxonomy): Eukaryota > Metazoa > Chordata > Mammalia > Didelphimorphia > Didelphidae > Gracilinanus > Gracilinanus agilis. Next base: position 244,518,066 of record NC_058134.1, read on the forward strand.
TGTGTTTGTTTTGTTAGATTGATTCCCAAGTATTTTATATTGTCTAGGGTGATTTTAAATGGTGTTTCTCTTTCTACCTCTTTCTGCTCTAGTGTGTTGGAAATGTATAGAAATGCTGATGATTTATGTGCATTTATTTTGTATCCTGCAACTTTGCTAAAGTTGTTGATTATTTCTACCATCCTCTTAGTTGATTCTCTAGGATTTTTTAAGTATACCATCATATCATCTGCAAAGAGTGATAGCTTAGTCTCCTCCTTGCCTATTTTGATACCTTCAATTTCTTTTTCTTCTCTAATTGCTATTGCTAGTGTTTTTAGTACTATGTTGAATAATAGAGGTGATAATGGGCATCCTTGTTTCACTCCTGATCTTATTGGGAAGGCTTCTAATTTATCCCCATTGCTTATGATGTTTGTTGATGGTTTTAGGTATATACTGTTTATTATTTTTAGGAAGGGTCCTTCTATTCCTATACTTTTCAATGTTTTCAATAGGAATGGATGCTGTATTTTGTCAAAGGCGTAGATAGCCTTCTTTGATTAGCTTCCTGTGTCTTTAAAAATGACAAGACTGTGCCATTCACTCCTTTTTGTTTTTCCTCATCCATAAAATGAGCTGGAGTGAACCGCTCCACTATCTTGGCCAGGAAAACTCCAAATGAGGTCACAACAAGTCAGTTACCATTGAACAAAATAGCTTATTTTGCATATATTTGTTTTCATGTTCCAATCTTCTCATTAATTGTGAGCTCCTTGAGGGCCAGGACAGTCTTTTGCCTTTTCTATCCCCAGCACTTAGGCACTTAATGAGTGTTTATTGAGTACACAAAGGACCAGGAAGAGGTTACCAGCTTAAGAAGTGTCTCTGGTATTGGCTTTGGTAGACTGCTTACAACAAAGATAAATGTTCTGTGTGGTTGCTGGGTGGTTACTCTCCTCCTATCATGAATGTGAGATGTGTTTTTGGTCCTTTCCATGGGAACAGTCCATGGAACTGTGTGATTTTCATAGTGTGTATTGATTTTCTTAGTTTTTCACAGACATCTTTGTCCCATAACCTCAACAGTTTCCCTTTTGTCAGCTGTGAGAAAAATGATTTACTGACAAATTCCTAATCCTCTAGTGTAATTATTAACAATTTCGAGGAGAAAATTTTTCCCACCTGTGAAGAATGTATCAAACTCTCTTTGTCTATCAATCAGCACCTTTTAAGTTAATCAAAAATTTAAGTACCCCTACTTAGTACCTTACCAGTCACTAAGTGTGAGATTTCACAAGTTACTTGCTAGAGTGGGTGACAACTCCAGAGGCCACTGTCCCAACCATGGGCAGTGCTAGGCAAATTGAAAGACTGTGATAGGTTCCTGTAAAGTGGGGGAGTGACAGAAAGTGTGTGTAAAAAGGACTATGAAAAATCCTGAGCTTCCTGTCCAAAGGACTTCTCCTTTGAACTTCTCCTTTGGAGGTCATCTTTGGACACTCTGCATTGGGGAGCTGCACTGAAGGAGATCCTGAGTTGGCTTGCTGGGTGAGTCGCTGGCCTTCCTTTCCTGGCTTCTGGAGAGATTGGTTCTGGAGAGGCCTTCCTTTCCTGGGTTCTGGAGACATTGGTTCTGGAGAGGCCTTCCTTTCCTGGAGGAAGGTGCATTGGTGGAACCCTGGCTGAAGACACTATCAGGACTCCTGGTTTAGGAGACTACCATGATGCCTCATGGAGATTGGGACTTGAAAGCCCTTGCTGGATGGTGAGCTGAATTTCTTCAGACAGAAATTATAGGGTATCTAGTTGGCAATATTTTCTACTTCCTTCCTACATTTCTCTCTTTTACTATATCTCTATTAAATAAAATTGTTAAGAGAGGGTAACAGACTCATGACTTAAGAGTTAATTTTTTAAATTGGCGACCACAATATTTCTTTAGAACTTTCATATGTAGCATAAAACCTAAATTTTAAATTCTTATATTACTTGGCAGACCCCAAAGATTTTGATGATTACCCTCAATCTTCTTCAATTTTCTTCACTTTTTATTATCCTTAAGTCAGGTCTTTAGTAGCTAATTCTGGAGCTACAACCTACAACTGTTGATCTGTTTGCTTCGAGGAAGGGTAAGTCCTAAATACTCACCAGGATCTTACTAGCCAAAGGGTTTGTCCTCTTTGCTACATGGAGAAATGGTGGAACCTATTATAATTGCAGCACATTTTATCACAATTATTAGAATGCTGGCCAATAGTCAGAAAGTGTGTATATATATATATATATGCATATATATAATATTACATGTTATTATATACATAGATATAATATAAAATATCTATTATATATTATGACATAGATATAAGATCCATTATATATTATATATTATTATATACATAGATGCAATTCATTATATGTTACATATTATATACATAGGCATAAGAGAAATTATATATTACATATATGCATAGATATAATATGATACATTATACACATTACATATATGTAGATATGAGATAAATTATATATTATATACATACATAGATATAATAGATATATTATATGTTACATTTGTGTAGATATAAGATAAATTCTATATATTGCATGTATACATAGATATAATATGCTACATATTATATCTATAAGCATAGGATAAATTATGTTATATATTATTATATACATAGATAGGATACATTATATATCTATATCTATATATTTTTTTCTTTGAGGAGCAGACATGGATAATCCAGATCTATAATTTTGTCAGTGTGAGGAACAGCTATCACTGAAACTCCCTCTACTGAAGCTTATTGGTAACTCTTCCATAATATTATTTTTGAATGTCTTCTGGGGCATTGATAAGTTAAATAACTTGTCCAAGGGTCACAAAGCTATAGAGCTTTAACAAAAAAATTTGGCACCCAGGGTTTGAGGCCCAAAATGTACCCTCAATTCAATTTGGGGGATGAAGAGTAGGGCAAGGATGGGTCAGGGCAAAACTCACTTGAGGTTACAAAGGGGCAGAAGCTTGCCATCTGGTGACTTCTTATGTTAAACACTTATTCTTATTTCTTACATGCTAAATTCTAGGTTGTATTTGCTTGCAAATATCTTTGGAAACCAGTTAAATTTTGGTGTTTAAGGGCAAAGCTGCAGTTTTCCTATACTAGTTATAGCTCAACATAACGTATCAAGATTTGAACTCAGGCCTTTCTGACTTTCTCTCACTATTAGAGCAACATAAATAAAATATAAATGGGCTTCCAAATGTCTTGTATAGGATGCATTGCTTTTTCCAAAGCTTTTTTTTTTCCCACGTGGGGAGCATATGCTTACAATACAGTCATCTGCGGGGTAGCCACGGTTCAGATTCTGTTTGTTTTATTAGACTAAATGTTATGCAGTTGGCTGTCATCTGGCCTGTCAGTCGGTGCAGCCCTCTAATGGTTTTTACTTTCTCATTTCCCACAGGCAGTATTTGTAATGGCCTGATTATGTGTCCAGAATTCGGTCTGAGAGGAAACAACTCACAAGCTGACTGCTATTATACTCGCTCTGTGACTGGAGCCACAGAACTCAATAAGATTAGGAGCCCCATTTCCCTGAGCCGATTCTTTGTTACAAATGCAAATGATGGACCCATTACAGTGTTTGAAGGGGAGAAACAAAGAATTGTCCGGCAGTAGATAAAGAGATAGGGTGGACAGGCTTTTTAAGACCATGGAACATTTGTCATCTGGATATTTAGAAATGAAATAGGACATCGAACTAAAAAAGAAGGAAAATGCCAGAATATACCAAAGCCAAGAGCTGCCAAAACGCAGAGCCCAGTGTCTATCACAAATGAGAAAGAATGTTGTTGTTAGTCATGTCTGACTCTTCATGACCCCATTTGGAGTTTTCTTGGCAAAGCTACTGGAGCGGTTTGCCATTTCCATCTCTAGATCATTTTACAGATGAGGAAACTGAGGCAAACAGGGCTAAGTGACTTACTTAGGGTCACAAAGATAGAAAGTTTTGGAGCTGGATTTGAACTCACGAAGATGAGTTTTCCTAACTCTCGGCCAGATAGTCTATTCACTGCACCATCTAGCTGCCCCTAAATATACACTTTTGTTATTTCACTGGTGAAGGCAACTTTAAACGAGGAAATTCCTTCCAAAGCACATTGGCATCTCATTGGTGATTTACAGTCTTAAAGGGTACTGAGATTGGGACACTGAGTGATGAAGTGATTTAATAATAATAGCTAACATTATATAGTACCTACTATGGGCTAAGCCAATGGCTCCCAAACTTTTTTGGCTTACCTCCCCCTTTCCAGAAAAAATATTACTTAGCTCCCTGGAAATTAATTTTTAAAAAATTTTAATAGCAATTAATAGGAAAGATAAATGTATCTGTGGCTATCCATGGATCACTGCAGCACCCACCAGGGGGTGGTGGTGCCCACTTTGGGAATCACTGGGCTAAGTAAGCACTTTACAATGAGTATTTTACTTAATTTTCCTAAGTTCCCTGGAAGGTAGATACTATTATTATTCTCTTTTCACAGATGAGGAAACTGAGGCAAACAGAGGTTAAGTGTCCCTAGCATGGAACCCTGTCTAACACAGACCCCAGTTTTTTTTTAATAGCGAATGAATTGCACTCTTATAATTGTTATTTCTAAGCAATTAATGTTGAATCAGTGTAATGCACTTCAAGTGCCTTTAGTAATATATGACAGTATCTTCAGCAAATTAGATCATCTTAAATGAAGTTTTATGTCTTCTTATAGTAAGAGAGTTTCTTGATCATTGTAATTACGACAGCTAACATTTATATTGTACTTGAAGGAGGAAGAACTATGGGGGTAGAAATACAGAAGAAAAACAACTACTTGAACACATGGGTGGAGGCAGACATGATTGGGGATGTAGACTGTAAATGACTACTCCAGTGTAACTATCAATAATATGGAAATAGGTCTTGATCAATGAATGACACATGTAAAAACCAGTGGAAATGCGCATTGGCTACGGTGGGGCAGGATGGTGGTTGTGGAGGGGAGAGAAAGAACATGAATCATGTAACCATGGAAAATTTTTCAAAAAAACTAAAATATCATATTATTTATTTATTTGTTTGTTTGTTTTTTGCTTGTTTGTTTTTGGCTTCTGCTATAAAGCCATAGCAGGTTGAGAAATTGTTGAGGGCTGACATGTTCTCCAAGTTGAATAATTTACTTGTAGCATATCAGTCACCTTGTCCAATTGAAGTTGGGGAAGAAGAAACTACTTCATCCAGCACTCCCTCCCCCAATATGTTGTACTTGAAGATTTGCAAAGTACTTTACCTTTATTGGGCAGCTGGATGGTGCAGTGGACAGAGTGCTGCCCTGAAGTTGGGAAGAAGTTGGGAAGACTCTTCCTGAGTTCAAATCTGCTCTCAGACACTTATTAGCTGTGTGAGCCTGGGGCATGTTACTTAATCTTGTTTTCCTCAATTTCTTCATCTATAAAATAAATGGCAAATCACTCTGCCACTCTGGTAAATATCTCTGCCAAGAAAATCCCCAATGGGATCCTGAAGAATCACTAGTCACTGAATGAACATCTTTCCATATATTATCTCATTTAATCCTCACACCACTTAGTCCTGGATGGCTGATGAGATGATCATTCCCATTTTACAGATGAGGGAATTGAGATGGAGAGAGGTTGAATGACTTATCCAAAGACATACACTTAATAAGAACCTAAGACTGGATTTAGCAGCCAGGAGAATATGCATTGTTTAGTTTTTGGACTAAAGAAATTCCTTTTTCAAATGCCTTGTCTGTTCATAGCAAGCCCCAGCAGCAGAAAGCTAGAGAAGAATGAATCAGTCCTATGAGGGGCACTGGGGCAGAACCAGGCTGCAGCTGTCCAGAGCATTGCCAATGAGGACATTGTGCCAAAATGCCGGAAGGACGACTTGGGGATAGCTGACTCCAGATTGGATACCCCTGCCTGAACGGTGGGTTCTTGCTCTAGGCAAGTTCCATCTGTATGTCTATGTAGTGCATAAGCAATCAGAAAGTGGTTTTAAATGAAAACCATTATCACATTATCTAGTAGTGCCAAGGCCAGGAAAATGACCTTGTAACTTATCTCTTTTAACAGCTATTTGGGGACTAAACCAGAATAATACTGAGCCATTTTCAGAAGAAATACAAGATATATTGTTGAAGCAACCCCCTCTCCCCCCCTACTCTGTGTTGTTCTTCTTCCACCTCCAACACCATATTAATTGCATCTATATGTAATATTTCTAACAGTCCTGTTAGCTGTAAAAGTAGATTGTAAGGAGTAGCAATGCAACGATCCAGGACAACACTGAGGAACTTAGGAGAAAGAAGGCTATCCACATCCAGAAAAAGAACTGTGGGAGCAGAAACAGATCGATCATATGGTTCAATGGGGATATGATTGGGGTTTGGGCATTAAAAGATCACTCTACTGAAAATATGAATAACATGGAAATAGGTTTTGAACAATGATACACATATAACCCAGTGGAATTGCTTGTCATCTCTGGGAGGGAGGAGGAAAGAGAAGTGGGAAAAACCATGAATCATGGAACCATGGAAAAATATTCTAGGTAAATAAATTAAGTTTAAAAAAGTAAATAGTAAGGGTTAGTCAGATTGCTGTGACAGAAAGGAGCATGAATTTTTATCTTGAATGATAGAGGAAGTCACTGGAATTTGTTGAGTAGGGAAGTGACATGGTCAGATTTGCAAGTAAGGAAATCATTTTAGTGTCTTTGGAGAGGGTGTATGGGAGTGGGACAAGGGGAGGCAGGGAGAGCAATGATAAGGTTGTAGTTCAATAGCCCAGAAAAGAGGTGGCCAGGGTCTGGATTGAAGGGGCTGCCATGTAAGTTGGTCTCTGAAATGATGATACTGTTGGGATACTTTCAAGGGTATTAGTGTTTGAGAGGCACATGAGATGATGCAGGAAAATGGAGAGAGAATTTTCTGTGGTTTGTCTACATTTGTTAAACTTTGTGGCATTCTCCTTCTCCAAGTACTCAATATTTATGAGCCAATGAATGCATGAACTTGGTTCTAGCTACTTTCTGTCAAAGTACTTGTATTCCAGCATTTTCTCATCTACAAACTATATAGTTAATAGTTATTGCTAATGATTTAAGGAAGGGTATGCTTCTCTGAGTTTTTTTCTTTAGTAAATAATAAGACTTCAAGCACTGGTGGTGGTATTCATAGAAAATCTCTCTCTCTCTCTCTCTCTCTCTCTCTCTCTCTCTCTCTCTCTCTCTCTCTCTCTCTCTCTCTCTCCCTCTCTTTCTCTTTCTCTCTCTCTGTATGTGTGTGTAGTACTCATTTCAAATGCCAGCCAGGCAAACTAGGCTTCAGCAATGTGTGAACTGAAAATGACCAGAAGAGCAGGCTGGCTTTTGAAGAGGCACAGGAAGTAGAAACCAAATTGCCAACATTTGCTGGATTATGGAGAAAGGAAGAGAGTTCCAAAAAAAAAAAAATCTACTTCTGTTTCATTAACTACACTACAGCCTTTATCTATATGGATAACCACAAAATGTGGCAAGTTCTCAAAGAGATGGAAGTACTAAGACCTTATTTATCTCCCCAGGAACCTGTTTGCAGATCAAGAAGCCACAATTAGAACTAAAAATGGAATAACTGATTGGCTTAAGATTGGAGAAAGAGTATCACTCAGTCATTGAACTTATATGCAGAGTACATCATGTGAAATGTCAGGCTGGATAATTCAAAAGTCAGAATTAAGATTGCCATGAGAAATATCAACAATTTGAGATATGCAAACGATACCACTTTGATGGCAGAAAATAAAGATGAATTAAGAAGCCTCTTAATGAGAATGAAAGAGAAGAGTGTAAAAGCTGGCTTAAAGACTAACATAAAAGAAAACAACAATCTTGGCAACTGGTCTCATCACTGCCTTCCATATAAAGGGAGAAGAAATGGGGCAACATCAGATTTTATCTTGTTGAGCTCAAAGATCACTGCAGATGGTGACTACCACCATGAAATTAAAAGATGTTTGCTCCTTGGAAGGAAAGCTATGGCAAATTTGGACAGCATACTAAAAAGCAGAGATATTGCCTTGCTGACAAAGGTGCATAAAGGCAAAGCTATGATTTTTCCAGTAGCAACGTATGGCTCTGAGACTTGGATTGTAAAGAAAGCTGAGTGCCACAGAAAAGACATTTTTGAATTGTGGTGCTGGAGAAGGATTTTGAGAGTCCCTTTTGGACAACAAGGAGATCAAATCAGTCAATACTTAAGGAAATTAATTCAGACTGTTCACTGGAAGGTCAAATACAGAAGCTGAAGTTTAAAGACTTTGATCACATAATGAGAAGACTGAGAGACAGAATTCATTGGAAAAGCCCCTCATGTGAGGAAAGATTAAAGGCAAGACGAGAAGGGGAGGGCAGAGGATGAGATGGAGAGAGAGTGTCATGGAAACAGTGAGCAAGAGCTTGGACAGACTTTGGGAGATAGTAAAAGACAGAAGGACCTGGTATGCTATGGTTATGGAATCCCAAAGACTGACACATGACTGAAAAATTATGGATACATATACATACACATATAGTGTTTTATATATATATATGTATGTGTTTATATATATGTATATATATCAGAATACATATTTATTAGTGAGATATTCCTAGACAAAATATTACATTTTCTACCTGATGCTTGAAAAAATTCTATGCAATATGTATACAAATACATCATATACACATGTATTTATGTACATATAAATATACATATGTATACATAAATATATAAATCTAATTAAATATATCTACACATAAATCTCTATATAAATCTATAAAAATATATAAATCTATCTATATATACATGTACACATAAATCTATATAAATAAAATAATATATAAATATATATATATATAAATCAATCTACTTATCTGTGTATCTCCGTGAAATGCTAGATAATATAGTTATAATACAGCAGTAAATGAAAACACTGATTTTATAGCTCTTGCCACTTATGGTTGGTATTACCAAATGAAAACTCTGAAAATGGTAGAAGATTAGATGAACTCGGTTTGTCAGTTTTGTAAGAATGACTTGGGCTAAAATCCCCCTCTTTTGTCTCCTTTTGTCAGGAAGTAGAGATTTGATTCTCGAAGGCTGTAACAACAGCAGGATGCACACTCTAGTAGGTTCTACCAAAATGGAATACCTTGTGAGACCCAGTGACAGGCATGTGTATATCATCTGGACACTAGCTTGGTTACATTGAGAAGCTCATCACCAAGTTAGCTTCAGGGTAACGCATTTTTTTATTTTTTAGCCATAACCACTCTCATAAACTACCCGTTAAGTTAGAGATGGGTTGCAATCTGCCTCAGTGGAGGAAGTATTCACACTGATAAAATCATAGATCCTTGACATGGAGATGTGGGAGTTCAAGTGATTTTAGTGACTCTCCAAACAGATGTGTGAAAGTGTCCCTACCAGGTTCAATTTATACCAGATATGTAGGACTGGTTCAATATTGAGAAGACTATAAACCTAATGGGCCAACTGTATTAATAACAAAAACAATAAAAACAACTGATCACAGCACTCTTCTTTTACATTAAAATAATTAAAAACAGGCATGAATGGAAAGTGTCTTACTGTGATAAATATTTTCCTTCAATGCTGAAGTCTTTCTTCTGTACCAGTCTGCTTCTCTATTTTTGTTATGAACTGGATAGGGAACAGGGGAGAGAGACATCGAAAATGGATTCCATATAAAAAATATACCATTTTTTAAATGAGTGGTTTTCCTGAGGTCAATAAAACAGTACAAGTAACTGATTTAAATGTGTATAACAACCAACTAATCAATATTATATAGTACCTCAAGGTTTTTTCTTTTCTCCTCTAAAATGGCATCATTTCAATCTATTAACAAACATTTCCTTCAGCAGCTGCTATATGGGTCGATTTCTGTCCTACATTCTGGATATACAGAGAGACAAATGAGACGGGCTCAGTTTTTAAGGAGCTCGCACCCTTATCCTGGGAAACAACATATACACATATAAGTACACCCAAAAGAACTTATTAATATATTAGTTTTGGGAGGCAGCACTCGTAGCTGGGGGAGATCAGCGAAAGTGGGAGGTCACATTTGAGTTGAGCTTTGAAGATAAACAGCATTCTAAAAAGCAAAAGAGAGAAGGGAGATATTCCTGGTAGTGGCACATCCTAGGCAAAGTTGTGGAGGCTGAACATTTCAATACTGGATATNCTCTCTCTCTCTCTCTCTCTCTCTCTCTCTCTCTCTCTCTCTCCCTCTCTTTCTCTTTCTCTCTCTCTGTATGTGTGTGTAGTACTCATTTCAAATGCCAGCCAGGCAAACTAGGCTTCAGCAATGTGTGAACTGAAAATGACCAGAAGAGCAGGCTGGCTTTTGAAGAGGCACAGGAAGTAGAAACCAAATTGCCAACATTTGCTGGATTATGGAGAAAGGAAGAGAGTTCCAAAAAAAAAAAATCTACTTCTGTTTCATTAACTACACTACAGCCTTTATCTATATGGATAACCACAAAATGTGGCAAGTTCTCAAAGAGATGGAAGTACTAAGACCTTATTTATCTCCCCAGGAACCTGTTTGCAGATCAAGAAGCCACAATTAGAACTAAAAATGGAATAACTGATTGGCTTAAGATTGGAGAAAGAGTATCACTCAGTCATTGAACTTATATGCAGAGTACATCATGTGAAATGTCAGGCTGGATAATTCAAAAGTCAGAATTAAGATTGCCATGAGAAATATCAACAATTTGAGATATGCAAACGATACCACTTTGATGGCAGAAAATAAAGATGAATTAAGAAGCCTCTTAATGAGAATGAAAGAGAAGAGTGTAAAAGCTGGCTTAAAGACTAACATAAAAGAAAACAACAATCTTGGCAACTGGTCTCATCACTGCCTTCCATATAAAGGGAGAAGAAATGGGGCAACATCAGATTTTATCTTGTTGAGCTCAAAGATCACTGCAGATGGTGACTACCACCATGAAATTAAAAGATGTTTGCTCCTTGGAAGGAAAGCTATGGCAAATTTGGACAGCATACTAAAAAGCAGAGATATTGCCTTGCTGACAAAGGTGCATAAAGGCAAAGCTATGATTTTTCCAGTAGCAACGTATGGCTCTGAGACTTGGATTGTAAAGAAAGCTGAGTGCCACAGAAAAGACATTTTTGAATTGTGGTGCTGGAGAAGGATTTTGAGAGTCCCTTTTGGACAACAAGGAGATCAAATCAGTCAATACTTAAGGAAATTAATTCAGACTGTTCACTGGAAGGTCAAATACAGAAGCTGAAGTTTAAAGACTTTGATCACATAATGAGAAGACTGAGAGACAGAATTCATTGGAAAAGCCCCTCATGTGAGGAAAGATTAAAGGCAAGACGAGAAGGGGAGGGCAGAGGATGAGATGGAGAGAGAGTGTCATGGAAACAGTGAGCAAGAGCTTGGACAGACTTTGGGAGATAGTAAAAGACAGAAGGACCTGGTATGCTATGGTTATGGAATCCCAAAGACTGACACATGACTGAAAAATTATGGATACATATACATACACATATAGTGTTTTATATATATATATGTATGTGTTTATATATATGTATATATATCAGAATACATATTTATTAGTGAGATATTCCTAGACAAAATATTACATTTTCTACCTGATGCTTGAAAAAATTCTATGCAATATGTATACAAATACATCATATACACATGTATTTATGTACATATAAATATACATATGTATACATAAATATATAAATCTAATTAAATATATCTACACATAAATCTCTATATAAATCTATAAAAATATATAAATCTATCTATATATACATGTACACATAAATCTATATAAATAAAATAATATATAAATATATATATATATAAATCAATCTACTTATCTGTGTATCTCCGTGAAATGCTAGATAATATAGTTATAATACAGCAGTAAATGAAAACACTGATTTTATAGCTCTTGCCACTTATGGTTGGTATTACCAAATGAAAACTCTGAAAATGGTAGAAGATTAGATGAACTCGGTTTGTCAGTTTTGTAAGAATGACTTGGGCTAAAATCCCCCTCTTTTGTCTCCTTTTGTCAGGAAGTAGAGATTTGATTCTCGAAGGCTGTAACAACAGCAGGATGCACACTCTAGTAGGTTCTACCAAAATGGAATACCTTGTGAGACCCAGTGACAGGCATGTGTATATCATCTGGACACTAGCTTGGTTACATTGAGAAGCTCATCACCAAGTTAGCTTCAGGGTAACGCATTTTTTTATTTTTTAGCCATAACCACTCTCATAAACTACCCGTTAAGTTAGAGATGGGTTGCAATCTGCCTCAGTGGAGGAAGTATTCACACTGATAAAATCATAGATCCTTGACATGGAGATGTGGGAGTTCAAGTGATTTTAGTGACTCTCCAAACAGATGTGTGAAAGTGTCCCTACCAGGTTCAATTTATACCAGATATGTAGGACTGGTTCAATATTGAGAAGACTATAAACCTAATGGGCCAACTGTATTAATAACAAAAACAATAAAAACAACTGATCACAGCACTCTTCTTTTACATTAAAATAATTAAAAACAGGCATGAATGGAAAGTGTCTTACTGTGATAAATATTTTCCTTCAATGCTGAAGTCTTTCTTCTGTACCAGTCTGCTTCTCTATTTTTGTTATGAACTGGATAGGGAACAGGGGAGAGAGACATCGAAAATGGATTCCATATAAAAAATATACCATTTTTTAAATGAGTGGTTTTCCTGAGGTCAATAAAACAGTACAAGTAACTGATTTAAATGTGTATAACAACCAACTAATCAATATTATATAGTACCTCAAGGTTTTTTCTTTTCTCCTCTAAAATGGCATCATTTCAATCTATTAACAAACATTTCCTTCAGCAGCTGCTATATGGGTCGATTTCTGTCCTACATTCTGGATATACAGAGAGACAAATGAGACGGGCTCAGTTTTTAAGGAGCTCGCACCCTTATCCTGGGAAACAACATATACACATATAAGTACACCCAAAAGAACTTATTAATATATTAGTTTTGGGAGGCAGCACTCGTAGCTGGGGGAGATCAGCGAAAGTGGGAGGTCACATTTGAGTTGAGCTTTGAAGATAAACAGCATTCTAAAAAGCAAAAGAGAGAAGGGAGATATTCCTGGTAGTGGCACATCCTAGGCAAAGTTGTGGAGGCTGAACATTTCAATACTGGATATTTTTAGTGCAATGAAATTAGAGATGCATGAGATTTAGACTCTTTAAAACTGGGTTCGATCTTCCCATTTTGTGACTGTGCCCACAGTCTCTTTCAATTTAGTGCAACTTGATTAATTTTAATTCAACTCAATTTAACTAAACAAATATTTATTGAGTTCCACTGCCTACTTACTGTGAGTCAAGTGCTATTGGGGATAAGAAAATGAATAAATAAGACACTATGTGTACCCTCAAGGAGCTTATAATATAATTGATTTCAAATTGTCTGTGTTTCTAGCTTACCTGTCCATGGTATTTTCCAGAATGCTTTGTGTCCAGGTGTTTCTCAGACACATGACTCAAATTCCTTAGGGAAGATAGGAATTATTGCTATTTTTTGAATACTAACCATTTGCAAAGCATTGTTCTAAGCACTGAATTATTATAGTGTCATCCCAGAGGACTTGCAAATGCCCAGGAAAATAAATGGATTCAAGACAACCAGATCCCAGGGTTCCACTGTACATATCAATGAGGCGCTGAATAAGCAACTTAGGTGAAAGATACATAATTTCTGATATTATTATAACTATTTTATATCCAGCTTTACAAGATGCCTCGTTGTTTTCTTCTACCTGAGCTTTGGGTTTAGGGAGGTAGGAAGGTTCCCAGAACTTTCTCGGGAGGCAAGAAACACTGTTTGGAACCTGAATTGATGACCTTAGAGACTCATTCCTCCTCAAAAGTACCCTGAGAATCCTGAGGTGGAGGGGTGGTGGTGGTGAAATGTGGCTTTGCTTTGAGAGCTGGAACACATCTGTGAGAACAGGAGCTGAGATAAAGATCTTCAGAGAGCTACGTGTTTGGACTACATGAATATCAGTTATTATTAGAGATCAGGGAATCTTTAGAAGTGGTTTGAGGAAAAAAATAGCCAGAACCCATTGGAAGGGGGGTGACTCTGGCATTGGATGGGAAATTAAATTAAGTGACATCTGAAGTCCCTTAGGTCTCTAAGATTCCATAATTCTGGAAAACTATTGAAGAAACGATCATACGAAGCCCATATTCAGGGACAATTAAAATATTTCTTCCTTGTTGGTTACAATTCCGTGTATCACTCTGCAGAGATTGCTTATTGGTGGCACCTTATCCATGGGTTCCTGGTAAATGGGCATCCTTTTTTCACTTTTATTAAAGTACTGTAATTTCCATTTTGCTTTAATTTCCTTTCTCTCTAGAGACTTGTGAGCTCTGTAAGTCTGTACTTGACACTAAATGTCTTTAATTCAATTTTCTCATCTGTAACACGAGGTTGCTAGATTTCACGGACTCTGGTCTCTTCCAGGTCCAAAGCCCTGATCTAATGGTCCCTGATCCTATGATCTTGTTTTAGTCAGGTTGTACTGTGAGAAACAGTAGGGACCAATTCAAACCAAAGTGGCATTTGAACTGATTTTTTAAGACCATGCAAGTGTATTCTTTAAAAAAAAAATTAAACTTGTTTTCTGTCTTGGAATCAAGACTGTGTATTGGTTCCAAGGCCCAAGAGTGGTAAGGGCTAGGCAATGGGGGGGGGGGGGCAACTTGCCCAGGGTCATACAGTTAGGAAGTATCTGAGGTCAGATTTGAACCCAGGACCTCCCATCTCCAGGTCTGGCTCAGGCTTAAAGTTAGGAAGATATCTTCCTAATTTCAGTCCCAGCACTCTATCAACTGTGCTACCTAGCTCTCCACCTACAAGATAGTGGGTAATAAATGCTTACTAATTGATTAAGACAAGCCCTGAAAACTCTCTGCTTAGTCAATTAATTTGTTGGAACTGAGACCAGCCAGCGGTAGGTATGAGATGATCTTAGGAAAAGAAAGAGCTTCTGGACATTCTAAACAATCAAGGCATTTCTTGGAATAGCACCTGACATATAATTACACCTTGGTGATGAAAGGAAAATGCATCTTAGGTAAATGAAGTGTCTTTGGAATGGATTCATTTCATTATATTCTGTCCTTCTTTTAATGGATAATGTGCACTGGCAGCCTCTGAGTAAAAATACCTGAAGAATCCCTACTGCCTTTATAAAGACTCACTGGAAATATTTCCAAGACTTTCAGCTATTTACAACTTAATCCAAATAATAAGTGAAGAACAAGTTCGGAAGGTTCCTTGGAGAAATCACGAGGAACTGAGACCTCAGGGACTCACTGGTATACTCTACTTTTCTCTAAATATTCTTTTTTATTTTTCTTTCTGCTTATCCTTGGTTCACCGTTCTGCCCAGATGTTATTACATTTTTACAGGCTCTTTTGGTGCCTTCCATCATGTTGTTTTTCTAACTAGAGATTTTTCAAGTAAAAGGCTGCCTTTCTTTTTATAGATTTTTACTGGAATGCTATTTGTTCTGATACTCCACTAAGGCATATTTCAAAATGTTTTACTTGGCTTCTTTGAACAAGAAGTATTTGGTTTTGTGCCATTTTAGGCTCTTCAGGGAGCAAAAGATTCTCTTAAATAGTTCATCTAGAACCATATATATGACATAAAATATCCAGTTCCTTCAGCTGATCAGCATACACTGGTGGGAAGACCTGGTTTCAAATCCAAATAAATCCTGGGGCCCTGGACAAGTCACTTCTCTTTACTATGTCCCCATTTCCTCAGCAATAAAATGAGTAAGACTTGACTACTAAAGTTAGCTTATATCTGAAATTCTATGATTTAAAATTAAACATTTTGATCCATATTATGTGAAACAGTAGGTTTGGGTCAGGGTTACCTGTACCTGGACCTAGAATCATTCTTTAATCTTTCCTGAACTGGGAACAAAAGAAATTCTTTCTCTGAACTCTGTGCCTCGTTCCCAACACAAATAGGGCACACATTCCTGGAGCCCTGGCACTCCATTGCCTTGACCTTGCTCTAGAGATCTGATGACTGGCCAGAGGAACAGCGATAAAAACATGAAATGCTCAGAGGGATTAATAATGGGAATCTATCTGATTCTCCCTCATGCCCAGTTATTAAGAGATGACCAATAGTATAGTTTTACTTTGTTTTGCCTTTGAGAAACTCTGCTATATTCAGACTATTTATAAAAGAAGTGTTGAAGTCCTCACCAGGAAGGTACATTCAGCTCTGCTTAGAATAAGACTTAGTTAAGGAGATAGTGATGGTTCATGGTTCTGGAGGAAGGAGGCTCTTTTCTGTCGTTAACAGGGCAGGACCTTTCTGGTTCAGGACTGACTTCTCCCCTAGTGATTCTCAATTTTGGCATGGTAGTTGGGGAGCAAGCTATAGAGGGAGAAAGAAAAGGTATTGCAATCATGTATGCCCAGATTCAAGTGTTAGTGATATGGGAAAAACTCAGAAGATTTCTATTCTTTGTTCTTTCAGCTAAGTCAGAGATTTAATTGCTCCCCTTTTCTCTTTTGCTCCTTGCCAGAACACTAACATTCCTTATCTCTCTCTGTCTCTCTCTCTCTCTCTCTGTCTCTCTCTCTTTTTTGGCTACATAATTTATTTTATTTATTTATGTATTTTTTATTGAAAAATTTTATTTAATTAATTGATTTAGAATATTTTTCCATGGTTACATGATTCATGTTCTTTCCCTTTCCTTCTCCCCTCAACCCCCAAAGAAAACAAATAATTCCACTAGGTTTTACATATGTCATTGATCAAGTCTGTCTCTCTCTTTTCCTCTCCCTCTCTTTTCCTCTCTCTACCTTTCTCTCCTTCTCTTTCACTCTCTACCTTTCTCTCGTTCTTCCTTTCTTCTCTCCTTTCCCCCTCTTCTCCTCTTTCTCTCTCACTGTTTCTCCCTCACTTTCTCTCTCTTTCTCTGTCTCTCTTTGTCTGTCTACCTCAGTGTCTTCACCTGAAAATCTTTATATCAATGAAACCACGAATCTACTATATAGAGAAACTTCCCCCCACATAAATGAATATATGTATAGACACAGATAACAGACACACCCATAACCCTCACTCTGTTATTGCCTATTGTCATCAGTTTAACCCATAGTGGGTGGATAGGATCATCTGGAGGACAGCAAAATATAAACAAGAAGAAATTTCCTTCATTAAGAGAGTCAAATGGGCCTGTGATCAATGTGTGATTCTAAGTCTTGTCAAAAGGCATCAGGAAGCAAAAAAATCCTTATGGAGGCTTCTTATAAATGGTTATGATGTCCCTATTTCAAGAGAATTAAGGTTCCAGGATAAATAAAAGGGTGAATGGGGTAGAGGAATGGTCAATGGACAGATTAGAGAGGAGAGAAAGCAAGAGAGAAGAGAGAGTGGGGAAGAAGGGAAGAAAGAATGGAGATGGGTGAAGGGAAAAGAAAATTGAGAAAGGGAGAGGAGGGAAGAGAGAAAAAGGACCTGGGAGAAAAGAGAAAGGGGTGTTTGGCAGAAGAGAGAGAGGAGAGTTGAAGGGAAAAGGAGGGATAGGAGATGGTAGGAAGGAGGGAGGGATTATAGGAAAAGAATATACTATAAGGAGGGAAATTGGGAGGGAACTTGAAGAGAATAGTTGTGGGAAAAGTTTGGACTGGAGAAAGAGTTTGGGGGGATAGAAAAGGGAAAAATTGGAGGAGATCTTGGAGGATGGTAGAGAAGATGGTAGGGGAGAATTTGGGGGGCAAAGAATTGAAAGAGAGAATTTGTAGGAGTAGGAAAAAAGGAAAGAGGAGAAATGGGGGACTCTGGGAGGGGGTAAATAGGTCTTGAACATATTACTAAGGAAGGTTTACCAAAAAGAGAGACAGCATAAAGGATGTCACCAAAAAAAATATATGATAAGAATAAAAGTGATGAAAGTCATGTACATAGTGAGAGTGAGGGGTAACCAGCAGATGGCCCTCATTTTATATTGGTATCTAAACAGTGTCATAAAATCTAGAGGTGAGGAAAATCCCTCTCCTCTGCTTAGCACATTGGGCTGTTTCCTCTGTGGAACATTTATGGGATATCTTGGGATAGTTTCACAGGATGAAAAAGTGTGGATGGATTGTAGCCCATTTTGTTGGCAAGGGACTACCCATATCAATGAGATCATTCATTCACTCATTCAATAAATATTTATTGAGATTCTGTTATGTGAAAGGCATTGTGCTAAGTGCTCTAGGGAATAGAAAGATGAATAAGTTATAAGTTTATGTGTGAGAAGGAGAAGCCAAATTCATAAATAACTATAGTATAAAATGGAATATGTGCTATGAGAGAAGCATCATCAAAATGCCATGATAACATGATAATTCAAAGGAGGGAAAGATAATATTCAGCTATGTTATAATCACAGTTGATGTCATAAGGGAGATGCTATTTAGGTTGGGAATGATATTAATGAAAGGAGATCAGAGGGCATGCATTGTAGGTGGAGAGTATGACCAAATAGTCCATTTTGGTGGATAACAAGTTTTGAAAGGAGGAATAATGGTAGTTTAGGTTGGAAAAGTAGAATGGGACCAGAACATGGAGAAGATTGAATGCCAGATGAAGGAGATTGGATTTAATTTGGTAGACAATGGAGGTGGGAAAGATGGGAATTAAAAGATTGTGAGTAATCAGATCAGAGCTGTGCTTTCAGACAAATATCTCAGCATTGATATGATAGATCGGATGAGAATGGGCCTGGGGACTGAAAAACAAAGATGGTTTTTGCCTATCTAGATTTACATCTATATCTAAATGTGTTTTATACATGTACACATACACACAGACATAGATGTACATGATATGAATAATTAGACATGAATAATGTCTAATCCATGTGCATGGATGTGTTTCTATATGACATGTACACATATACACATATGATGTTGCACAAAGGGAGTTAAATATCTCCATGCGCCTTTCTGATTTATAATGTGAGACAGAAACCATTGGAACAGACAAAAATTAAGTTAACTATTGAAAGTGAGAAAAACAAACAACTAAGCCTATGATGAACTTCTTTTGTTAAGTACATTTCTATGTCTGATTTCTATGTCTAATCATGGAAATAAAGGTGATCCTAAGTTCCCAAAAGCTATATAATTCATTCATTTAAGGATAATTTATTAGATAAATATAAATTTATCAGATACTATATGTTTGGCACTGATCTGGGTGCTAGTGATTCAAAGAAATGGAGCAATTTGTTTCCTAAAGGAGCTTAATTTATATTCTATTCGAGGAAATAATATTTTATAATATAATATATAATAATATAATAAAATTAAAAACTAAAAAATTAAAATATAATATAATAAATATATAATACAATTTAAAAATTAACTAGAAAATATACTAAAAAACTAAACTAGCCTGAAAATATATTATAAAAATTAACTAGAAAATATAGTAGGTACAACATAATTTCTATTTTGGGGGTGAGTAGGAGGAAGAGCATTAAAAAGTGCCTAGATCAAAGTAGGCTTTCTATATTTTTCTTGAGCTGACTTTGAAGGAAGGTAGGAATCTTATAAATAAGAAATCAGAGATTTTAAGCATTTATTAGGCACTTACTATTTACCAGGCTTTGTGCGCAGAGCTTGGAATCCAAAGAAAAACAAAAAAAGCCTCTGACGTAAAGGAGTACATATTTTAATGGTAGGGAAAAACATGTAAATAATTAGGTATCTATATGATATATGCAAAATAGATGGAAGGTAATTTGAAAGAGCACATTATTAGTGGATGGAGGTATTGGTAACAAGATGGAGTTTCTTATACTAGGTAACACATTGAATAGGAAGGACTTAAGAGTCAGGAAGACCAGAATTCAAATAATGCTTCCAACTTACTAGTTGGCAGGTTGTTTAACTTTGTCTCAAACTCTGTTTCTTCCTCTGTAAAATAGCATCCAACTAGCAGTGTTCTTGTGAGGACCAAATGAGCTAACATTTATTAAGCATTTTGCAAACCTGAAAGTACTAGCTATTATTGTCATTATTAACTACAATTGATCATACTAGATATCTTCTGAGCTCTTTCAGTGAGTATGAGTAATATTCTATCATTATGATGCCTTATCACAATTATAAAGCATATGTCAACTCCAGAAGGGGAGAGGGAAGAAGGGAAGGAGACAACATGAATTATATAACTATGGAAAACATATGTATAAATAAAATAAAGATAAAACAAAAAACAATTATAAAGCATAATTCTAATGATGACATTCATCATTTTTCCTAGGAGAAAGATGTAATGGGAAGGAAGGAAACAAATATTTAAGTACCTACTATGTGCCAAACATTGCTGAGTACTTAACAACTATTATATTAGGCAGATAGTTGGTATAAATGAAAAGAGCAGTGGGGATGGAGTTAGAAAGACCTGAGCTCAAATTCAGCCTCAGACACTTGTTATAAAGAAAGAGGGTCCTATGGTCCTAAGGAGGTATGGATACCAGTGGGATGGATGTGTCTTTGTATTCTCCCTAGGTGCTGGTGATGGGGGAACACCAACCCCAGTCACCCTTGCTAGTTGTTATAATTTCCTCTTTCAATAACAGTTGCTTAGGGAAGGACCCTAAAGGTTAGGTGGATGGGTAACCCCAACCTGGGGTTGGACCAATTATTAATATTGGGCTCTGATTAGCCTTGGATCACGTTTGCTTATCTGACTGCATTTGACTCCCTCCCCAAGGGTCGTGATATAAAATCACTCAGGAAGGTATTTATTGAACACTTTTATCTACGATCTATAATTAGGGAAAGGATAATCAGGATAGGGATTGGGGATTGGAGACCCTGTCAATCTAATATCTATAATCTATAATCACTCAGGACTGGAGGCTATTGATTTAGTAAAGCTGGAGCTCTTGTTCTTCACAACCCCTCTGGCTCAGCTTGGTCATTGCCAAACCAGAGAAGTGACTGCCCTTGGTAGAGTTGTGTTGGTGATTTCCTCTCAGCTTTCTTATTATCAGTGTTTGGTGATGTGTTAGCCTTCACAGCCTTCAGGAAGTANTTGTAGCCCATTTTGTTGGCAAGGGACTACCCATATCAATGAGATCATTCATTCACTCATTCAATAAATATTTATTGAGATTCTGTTATGTGAAAGGCATTGTGCTAAGTGCTCTAGGGAATAGAAAGATGAATAAGTTATAAGTTTATGTGTGAGAAGGAGAAGCCAAATTCATAAATAACTATAGTATAAAATGGAATATGTGCTATGAGAGAAGCATCATCAAAATGCCATGATAACATGATAATTCAAAGGAGGGAAAGATAATATTCAGCTATGTTATAATCACAGTTGATGTCATAAGGGAGATGCTATTTAGGTTGGGAATGATATTAATGAAAGGAGATCAGAGGGCATGCATTGTAGGTGGAGAGTATGACCAAATAGTCCATTTTGGTGGATAACAAGTTTTGAAAGGAGGAATAATGGTAGTTTAGGTTGGAAAAGTAGAATGGGACCAGAACATGGAGAAGATTGAATGCCAGATGAAGGAGATTGGATTTAATTTGGTAGACAATGGAGGTGGGAAAGATGGGAATTAAAAGATTGTGAGTAATCAGATCAGAGCTGTGCTTTCAGACAAATATCTCAGCATTGATATGATAGATCGGATGAGAATGGGCCTGGGGACTGAAAAACAAAGATGGTTTTTGCCTATCTAGATTTACATCTATATCTAAATGTGTTTTATACATGTACACATACACACAGACATAGATGTACATGATATGAATAATTAGACATGAATAATGTCTAATCCATGTGCATGGATGTGTTTCTATATGACATGTACACATATACACATATGATGTTGCACAAAGGGAGTTAAATATCTCCATGCGCCTTTCTGATTTATAATGTGAGACAGAAACCATTGGAACAGACAAAAATTAAGTTAACTATTGAAAGTGAGAAAAACAAACAACTAAGCCTATGATGAACTTCTTTTGTTAAGTACATTTCTATGTCTGATTTCTATGTCTAATCATGGAAATAAAGGTGATCCTAAGTTCCCAAAAGCTATATAATTCATTCATTTAAGGATAATTTATTAGATAAATATAAATTTATCAGATACTATATGTTTGGCACTGATCTGGGTGCTAGTGATTCAAAGAAATGGAGCAATTTGTTTCCTAAAGGAGCTTAATTTATATTCTATTCGAGGAAATAATATTTTATAATATAATATATAATAATATAATAAAATTAAAAACTAAAAAATTAAAATATAATATAATAAATATATAATACAATTTAAAAATTAACTAGAAAATATACTAAAAAACTAAACTAGCCTGAAAATATATTATAAAAATTAACTAGAAAATATAGTAGGTACAACATAATTTCTATTTTGGGGGTGAGTAGGAGGAAGAGCATTAAAAAGTGCCTAGATCAAAGTAGGCTTTCTATATTTTTCTTGAGCTGACTTTGAAGGAAGGTAGGAATCTTATAAACAAGAAATCAGAGATTTTAAGCATTTATTAGGCACTTACTATTTACCAGGCTTTGTGCGCAGAGCTTGGAATCCAAAGAAAAACAAAAAAAGCCTCTGACGTAAAGGAGTACATATTTTAATGGTAGGGAAAAACATGTAAATAATTAGGTATCTATATGATATATGCAAAATAGATGGAAGGTAATTTGAAAGAGCACATTATTAGTGGATGGAGGTATTGGTAACAAGATGGAGTTTCTTATACTAGGTAACACATTGAATAGGAAGGACTTAAGAGTCAGGAAGACCAGAATTCAAATAATGCTTCCAACTTACTAGTTGGCAGGTTGTTTAACTTTGTCTCAAACTCTGTTTCTTCCTCTGTAAAATAGCATCCAACTAGCAGTGTTCTTGTGAGGACCAAATGAGCTAACATTTATTAAGCATTTTGCAAACCTGAAAGTACTAGCTATTATTGTCATTATTAACTACAATTGATCATACTAGATATCTTCTGAGCTCTTTCAGTGAGTATGAGTAATATTCTATCATTATGATGCCTTATCACAATTATAAAGCATATGTCAACTCCAGAAGGGGAGAGGGAAGAAGGGAAGGAGACAACATGAATTATATAACTATGGAAAACATATGTATAAATAAAATAAAGATAAAACAAAAAACAATTATAAAGCATAATTCTAATGATGACATTCATCATTTTTCCTAGGAGAAAGATGTAATGGGAAGGAAGGAAACAAATATTTAAGTACCTACTATGTGCCAAACATTGCTGAGTACTTAACAACTATTATATTAGGCAGATAGTTGGTATAAATGAAAAGAGCAGTGGGGATGGAGTTAGAAAGACCTGAGCTCAAATTCAGCCTCAGACACTTGTTATAAAGAAAGAGGGTCCTATGGTCCTAAGGAGGTATGGATACCAGTGGGATGGATGTGTCTTTGTATTCTCCCTAGGTGCTGGTGATGGGGGAACACCAACCCCAGTCACCCTTGCTAGTTGTTATAATTTCCTCTTTCAATAACAGTTGCTTAGGGAAGGACCCTAAAGGTTAGGTGGATGGGTAACCCCAACCTGGGGTTGGACCAATTATTAATATTGGGCTCTGATTAGCCTTGGATCACGTTTGCTTATCTGACTGCATTTGACTCCCTCCCCAAGGGTCGTGATATAAAATCACTCAGGAAGGTATTTATTGAACACTTTTATCTACGATCTATAATTAGGGAAAGGATAATCAGGATAGGGATTGGGGATTGGAGACCCTGTCAATCTAATATCTATAATCTATAATCACTCAGGACTGGAGGCTATTGATTTAGTAAAGCTGGAGCTCTTGTTCTTCACAACCCCTCTGGCTCAGCTTGGTCATTGCCAAACCAGAGAAGTGACTGCCCTTGGTAGAGTTGTGTTGGTGATTTCCTCTCAGCTTTCTTATTATCAGTGTTTGGTGATGTGTTAGCCTTCACAGCCTTCAGGAAGTATTCAAATCCTACCATCCTCTTCTTCTTCAGACCTCCCTTCCTCCCTTCACCACACAGATTCAGAGACCTAAAGATCTAGGGACCAAAGTCCAAAGTCAGAGATCAAAGACCAAAGGCCAAAGACCCTTCCAGATGGCTGTTAGGGGTATTTATACTCTCTGGCCAACTGACTTTTGTCCTTGGCTCATGGCATCTGGGAACATTCCATTCTCTCCAACTGCCTCTCTTGTCAATCAAGGTGAGACCAACATTTCCCAGGATTTGAATAAACACACTTAACTAGCTATGTGACTTTGGACAAGTAATTTAACCTCTGTCTGCCTTGGTCTCCTCATCTGTAAAATGGAGATAATAAGAGACCTTCTCTTTCCTGGTTATTGTGAAGATAAAGTGAGATAATATTTGTAAAAGCTCTTGGTAGAATGTTTGGCACTTATTCCCTTTGTCTCGCTATCTCATTTGATTATGTATCAGGGATGTTGTCAAGGTCAATTTAAGCTCTGGGTGTTATCTTTCCTAATGTTGAGGTTTTTGTTTTTGTTTTTTAAGATTCCGTTTTTTCTCTATTTCTTGCCAGGACTCCTTGATTAACTTCCCCTCAGAATTTTCCCATCTAGTTAGTCCTCATTGTTATCAACAAACACCTTCTCCTTTAGTTAATGAGTCACTTTACTATGACATTTGGTCAAATCAGAGTCAAAACTCTCCAAACCCTTTGGCTTCTTTTCTCAAGTTCCAGTTTATCAGGATGAGGTAAAACTTCATCCCAATTCCACCAACACCAAATCCTACACACTAATCCATTCCTTTTATCCTTATCTAGTACTCCTTCCCCTTTTGACAAAAGTTCCATTTGTCCAATCTGTTCTTTCCCATGAGAGGTGCCTCCTTATAGGCAGCTGTGAGGAAACAATGGTTAAACGATTGCTCAATCATTATACAAACATGTCAAGGAGTTCAGTTTATCAGTCTATCCCACTGAATTCTTCTTCCCCTCCCCCCATAGACCATAAATACCTTGGGACGAGGGACTATTTCATTTTTGTCTTTGTATCTCCAATGTCTACTATATCTCCACAGTGTCTAACACATTGTAGATGTTTACTAAATGCCTGTTGATTGATTTACATGGAAAAGAACTGCAACAAGAAGGGCAGGCTTGGATGGTTTGCCATCTGTATCATTGCATGCAGGAGAGGATGAGCATTATCCTTTCCTCAACACTAAGTTTGAAGTCAAGGGATTTTGACTAGCAGGTGTTTCCCAAGGACAAGCTAAAATACATTTTATTCATGCTTTCCACAAATGCTTCTATGAACAAATTTCCTCATTTTGCTTTTCCTTTGGTGAATGATCACATTAACAATTAATGCATTTTTTAGCATCACTAAAATGTTCCCAGACAATTTTGTAAGTGTCACCAGTTGTGAAAGACTTTCTTTGGTCCTCATTTCTAGTCTCCAAATGAATTCCTTTTCCTTTTTTTTTTTAACTAATAGAATTTATTCACAAGTGTCTTAGTTTCCTCCCCTCCTCCCCATGTCACAGAAGGCATCATCCAGGAGACAGACATGTACATACAAATTATGCCTTTCATGTTTCCAACCTTTCAGTTCACTCTCTGGAGGTAACATTCACAATTTATTCTTCAAGTATTAAATCTGTGGTGATGTATGATGCTCTCTTGATTCTACTCATTTTGCTGTTTATTATCTTGTGTGATTCTTTCCAAGTTTTTTACAATTAACTTGCTCATTGTTCTTATGGTGCAGTAATATTCTTTTATAATCTTATATCATAATTTGTTTAGCCATTCTGAAATGATAGGCAGCCTCTCAATTTTGATTTCTTTGCCATCACAAAGAGAGCTGCTAGAAATATTTTGGAACATATAGAATTTTTGTCCTTTTCCCCTGATCCCAGGGGACATAGACCTAGCAATGGTGTTGGTGAATCTAAGTATATACACAGTATTATAACTCTCTGAGTAAATTCCAAGTTGCCCTCCAAAATGGTTGGATCAGTTCATAGCTTTACCAATAGTTTATTAGTGTCCTTCAAATGAATGTTTTTGAAAGCAAATTTCACCTTCACTAAAGGTTACCTTTCAAAGGACTATTATTGGAACAATGTTCTTAACCTTCCATCTTAGAATTGGCACTAAGAATTGGTTCCAAGACAGAAGAACAGTAAGGGCTTGGCAATTGGAGCTAAGTGACTTGCCCAGGATCACACAGCTAGGAAGTTTCTGACACCAGATTAGAACCCAGGAACTCCTGTCTCTAAGCCTGGCTCTCTATCTAGCTACTTAACTGTCTCTATTATAGAGTTAAACATTCAAAACCAAACAACAATGTAGTATTTGGCAATACATATCTCTATCTATCTCTATCTCTATCTCTATCTCTATTTCTATCTCTATCTCTATCTCTATCTCTATCTCTATCTCTATCTCTATCTCTATCTCTCAATCATCTATCTATCTATCCATCTATCTATCTATCTATCTATCTATCTATCTATCTATCTATCTATCTATCTATCTATCTATCTGTCTAGTCTGTCTGCCTGTCCATCTATCTGTCTATATCCATATACACATACACACATGCACATATGCATACAAAATACACACATAAACATAATATATACATATACACATATATACATACACAGAAGCACACACATACACAAAATACACAAACACAAATACATATATACACACAAACATTCTGGAGGCCATCAAACCAACCCTGTCTGACATGATCACAGGGGGGACCTCGAGGAAGTGTATGGCAGCCTCAGGAAAGATGGAAACCCCTCACTCAGATACCCCTGTATCTTCTCTTACTAACACTCCTTATTATTGGAATTATTGTGATCAATATTCCTTCTCAGCCCCAAGGGAATATCAGAAGAATAGTAAAGGCTGTTCCTAGAACCCTCACAGGCCCCCTACAGACTCTTAGGAAATTCCCACCTTTACATGTAGTAATACAGAAATTCCCCTAAAAGTCACTTCACAAGAAACCAGCAAATAGTGAGTTAATGTTAAAGATTTAAAAACCCTAACTTAGATCTCTCACTCCCGTACACAGGTGCCTGCAAAAACAGGCCAGAACAGTCTCCAAGTTTCCCCCCTTCCTGATCCCTGATTCAGTAAGGTATGTTAACATAAAAGAACAATGTATGATAAATGGAGAAATTGTCTCCCATGAAAAGGTCTGTATGTCCCCACCATTGTAGCCCAAAAGATACGTCAAACACACCTTGAAAAATATTGAAAGTTACTGGAGAATGAAAAGTTGTAACAAAGTTATTGTATGACTTAATACATTGTCTCTAAGAAAAGATGTATGATGAGAATGGATGAGAATGGATTTCCATACCAACATTATGTGTGATCTCAAAGTGAATAAAAATAAACCTTACTCAAGGCAGAGCAGAGCAGTATTTATGATGCCTGCCTGGCTGAAGGTTAGACTGTCTTTCATTCATCTTAACACACTGATGTTGTCTTAAGAGATTTCCTGGACCTGTGGGAGTTAGACTCCCGCACAAACACATGCAAAATATATGAAAATATCTCTAGTTTCTGTGAGGGTGGAGGGAAAGACACTTGCAGATATATTTATGCCATCCCATATAGTTATCATAGTTGTCCCAGAATGTGTTGCAGGTCCTTCTTGAGTTCTCTTTACATTACAAATCTAGCACAGTAGAGGTAGAGGCCAGGGATACTTCATATCAGTTCCTGTCCTTCACCTGCTCTTTTGGATTGCCTTCGGGAAATTCTTCTCAATTTGGTTCCTTATGCTTCAGTTCCTCTTCAGTTCAAATTCCTTAGGGAAAATTCTATTTGGGTTCTCATATAAGGGGTAGTTCCCAGCAAAGGGGGAGAAGGAAAAAAGGTATCTAGAATAGAAGCACAAATCCAGTCCCAAAACAACTAGTTTTATTCATTGGCTTCCTTTAAGTCCCATCTAATTATTTTCCCTTCTACAGAAAATCTTTCCTGAATCCTGTGAACTCTAGTGCCTTCCCTCTGTTGATCATCTCTAATTTATACTGTGAATAGTTTGCTTTTACAGAGCTATTTGCAAGTTGTCTCCCTCATTAGACTGTGGACTATTTGAGAGCAGGGGTTGTTTTTTATCTTTCTTGATATTCTCAAGTCTTAGCACAATGCCTGACACATAGTAGGCACTCAATAAGTGTTTATTGACCAACTGATTGCCCTTTGCCCTTTTTCAGGAAGCTGTAATGAAGAAAAACAAGATAATAAATATGAAAATCAGTAATTAATATGTGGAAAGGAGCAGATTCAATCCTGTGGATGAGTCATCTGTCCCTAAGCCAAGAGCAAAAAGGGAGCCAATGGTAATTTCTCCAAGTTTTTACCAAATGGCACCTACACTTTCTAGTGAATGGTCCAATTGGAGCAAAGCAGTGCATGCCAAAGAGGAATATTTCAGCTGTTAGGCTTTGCGAGTTGCAGTTACATGATTAATTACATGGAAAAGATATGAAAATTTTATTAATTTAACATTTTGGTAACTGGGAAATTAATTGTAAGATGAAAGCATCTCTTCCAAATGAATGACTCCATTAAAACATTTAATAATCTTCATCTCACTGAAATATATATCACTGCTAAAAATCTTCTTAATAATTAATCTGGGATAACTGCTCAAAAGCTAGATATTTTCCATTATTACTTTAAATGGATATATTAAATTAAATGTTGTAGCTATAAGTATATGAATGTCCAATCCTAACAGAGAAATTATTTTAGAGATTTCCAAAGGCAGTTTTCTTAACGGAGGTAATCAAATCATGGATATATTCTGCTTTCTGGTAATAACATGTGCAGTTACTTTTGAGAGATGTGTTAAGATTCAGTCATAAGCCATAAATTATTAGCTGAGTGCAAAGCCAAGTACTGAATATCTGTGTATATTTAAAAACACTGAATATTTCTTCATTGGCACGGGGGGAGTTGTTAAAATTATCCATAGCCTCTTTGGCTGGGATTTTCCACACAGGAAGCATAGTGGGGTAGCCTTCTTTTCACCCAGGCAGACTTATTACCATAAATCATTGTCCAATAATAACTCCCATCCAGCAAAATTTGCATGTAACACACCACTGTTATGTCCTAATATGGCATATCCCCACTACATGATTGATTATGCTGGTCATATACAAGAAATCTATACAGAGATAACTTAGGAAAATCCTTTTGTGAACTTTAAAGCAATATGTAAATGTTATTACTGTTGTTGCTATCATTTTTACAAATGGGGTATGGAAAGAAGTATGGAACAACAGAAAGAGTCTTGACTGTTCCCATTTCTTGACATGTTCTTTCTCTTCAACTTTGCTTCAAAGAATTCTTGACTTCCTTCAAGATATAGGTGCAAGCATCATGTTCCACTTGAAGACTTTCCTAATCTTCCCAATTTATCATTAGTACATCATATAATCTTCAGAGACAGCTAGATGGATAGAACACTAGACCTGGAATGTTCAAATCCAGATTCTTGTTTCAGACATTTACTGGCTATGTGTGCCTGGCCAAGTAATTTACCCTCTTTTTATCTCAGTTTCCTCATTTGTAAAACAGGGATAATAATGACATCTAAGTCCTGTGGTTGTTATGAAGATAAAATGAGATAATATTTGTAAATCACTTTGCAAACCTCAAGATCGTTTTTTGAATACTATCCATCATCATCATTATCAACATCATCATCTTCATCTTCATCTTCATCTTCATCTTTAGAGCAGCTAGTGGATACAGTCCCAGGTCTGGAGTCAGGAAGATCCTGGGTTCAAATCTGGCTCCAGACACTCACTAGTTATAATACCCTGGCAAGCCAATTAACCTTGTTTGCCTCAATTTCCTCATCTGTAAAAATGAGTTGGAGAAAGAAATGGCAAATCATTCTGGTATCTTTGTCAAGAAAACTCCAAATGGGATCACAAAGAGTTGGATATATGGAAATGACCAAACAACAATTATTATCATTTTAGTAACAAATATAGTAGCTTACATTTATAAAACACTATATAAATTCCATGCAGCATGGAGCTTTGAGAGTGCCACCTTCAAAATAATTTTTTAAAAAAAAGAAGCAGTTTGATGGCACAAGGGATAGTATGTCAAGCCTAAAATTAGGAGGATCTGAGTTCAATTTTGGCCTCAGACACTTCCTGGCTGTGTGACCCCGGGCAAAAACCTCAGTGTTCTAGGTGACTCTTAAAGACATCATTGGTGCCAACCTTCATTGATGGAGGAAGTTTCTTGTACCACTGAAATCCCAATCTATTCTCCTTGGTATGATCAAATAGTCTGTGTTTTGTTTGCTTATTGCTTCATGCCCACACTATAGCTCATCAAATAGTAATTTCTTGATTTTGATATGATAAAGCATTATCCTTTGTCTCCTTGTGGAATGAAAGTGATCCTGGATTCTTGAAGGCTCTGGCATGAGCTCTAGTAAATGGTATCAAGCTGGAAAGGGACTGAGTCTAGACCTGGTGATGTTTTATGTGCCTGTCCACTTTGGGGACCAGAGCAACTCCTGAAGATTTCCTACTAAAAAGTGGAGGTGACAGCATTAATGGTGGGAGTACTATCAATATGATTGAGATCTCTTGAAGTTCTGAATTAAATATAAACCCATTATGATACCTGATGTGTCAAGAAAAGTGATGGAATGAAGATTACAATTTTCCCAATGAGTGTATTTTAGGATTCTTGACCTATTCATTTGTTGAAATGTTTGAATTTTCATCCCCCATCCCGTTCTAAATTTAAATTTTGACAGGTTGAAAGGTATTGCTCGATGGGATGTCAGAACTCCCTACTTTTTTTCTCCAGGGAAAAAGTCAATGGCATCTGAGTAAAATATCTACATTTTATAAGAAATATCACACAATGAACTTTTCCAAATTATTCAATCAATTCCAAGCTATACATACATATATATTTTCAAATACATATATACACACACACACATACCCTCTTTAAAGAAAGGATTGCACTGATAACTTGACATGGTCTTAATAAAACTCATTGTTGGGAATAAAGTTTAAAGTTAGAAGCTTGATAAAGTGCCTTTATTTGTTTTTTTTTTGTTTCATTTTTGCTATATATTTTTTTCTATTTACAAAGCCTACATTCCCAATATATCCCTACCAGAAATCCAACTCATAACAAAAAATAAAAAAATTAATATGAACCTTCACATCAAGAAAGTCCAACACTCTATGTAATATTCTATGTCTATATTCCCCCATCTTTGCAAAAAAAAAAAAAAAAAAAAAAGGAAGGTAAATTTCCTCATCTCTTCTCTTTTTCTAAGCTGGTCATTACAATTGTACAGCTATTAATTTTGATTGGTTTGTTGTTTTCCTTTCATTGTTATGATTGTTGTATGTATAAAGCTCCTTTATTTTTAGTTTGGTAACATATTTGTAGTGACTTAAAATTAGTCTGAATCAAAAATGTCTGTGTTTTAAGAGGAAAGAAAGATAATCCTCCTGAATAAAAATATGCTTAAATGAACTTTTCAATAGTTAAGAAATCTGAATCCATAAGAAATAATAATTAAAAAATCCTTGTTCATGTGAATTCCTCCTCTGGTGCAAATTGTAACTCACTGACACATTACCTTGTGTGATTGCTTATTCATATCTTTCCATTAATTGTCTGTATACATACATATGTTATAGAGTTTATCCATGAGAGGATGTCCATTCAACATAGTTAAGAAGGATAGAAGATATATCACATTAGAAGTAATTATAGAAAACCATGCAAGGAATAGATACTCATATTAAAATTTGGTAAATCATAACTTTTAAAATAAATTTTCTCAAGGAGGAATAATCTAGAGAGGGACTTCACAGGTACATTTTTTTTCCACCTAGAGAAGTACTACTTTGCTTTAAAAACTACATTTTTTTTTTAACCCTTGTACTTCGGTGTATTGGCTCATAGGTGGAAGATTGGTAAGGGTGGGCAATGGGGGTCAAGTGACTTGCCCAGGGTCACACAGCTGGGAAGTATCTGAGCCCAGATTTGAACCTAGGACCTCCTGTCTCTAGGCCTGACTCTCACTCCACTGAGCTACCCAGCTGCCCCCTACATTTCTTTTTTATAAAATCTTCATGCAATTTAATTAATTCTGATGATCTTTCCCACCCTGGCCTTATTCCTGACTTCTGGACTTCTGAACCATATTGTATCAGACATTTAGAACCATACTGTATCAGATATTTAGAGCTTCCTTTAACATTTGGTCCATTTATGCCCTAGAATATTAAACTATTCTGGTAGCTTTTTCAATAAGTTAATATTCCACTGTAGCCCCTAGCCCTTTCTCTCATTGATGAGTTTCTCCTAGATCCTCTATTTTGTGGAGAGGATCAGGTTGGTCTCATTCTTTGGCCTTCTTCTTCTTCTTCTTCTTCTTTTTTTTTTTTTTTAATTCTAAACCCTTAACTTCTGTGTATTGACTTATAGGTGGAAGAGTGGTAAGGGTAGGCAATGGGGGTCAAGTGACTTGCCCAGGGTCACACAGCTGGGAAGTGGCTGAGGCCGGATTTGAACCTAGGACCTCCTGTCTCTAGGCCTGCTCTCAATCCACTGAGCTACCCAGCTGCCCCCTCTTTGGCCTTCTTTTTTGTCTTATTGATTTCAAAACTATATCTTCATTCCAGGAATCTTTCCCAGCCCCCTCCCTTTTCTTCTTTTCAGTTCTTTCTTGTCTGTTGTCTTCCCGTGATTAGAATATAAGCTCCTTGAGAGTTTTTATTTCTAACTCCAGTGGATAGCAGAGTTCTGGGCACATAGTAGATACTTAATAAATATTTATTTCATTCCTAACCTTCCTCCCATCTTCAGCTTCAAAGGTCAGAGATTTTTTTTTTTGGTCCTTTTCAGGTCTTCTGCCCCATGGATCTCAACTTCTCAATTTAGCAATAATTGTTGAGAGTGGTGGTTGAAAAATTCATTTCTCTATTGAATCTAGCTTGGTAATAAGATTCTCTGAATTTAACTGGGAGCCAGAAATTTCTTTTTAAATGATTACTAATTACAAGTTTCTAAATTATATTTAAAATAAATTTTTAACATTTGCTTTGAAATTTTTTTGAGTTTCAGCTCACTTCCTTTCCTCCATCTTCTCTTTCTCCCCTGTCCCTCCTCCCTGAGAAGACAAGCAATTTGATATAGACAATAGTTATGTTTCCATATTAGCTCCCCCAAAACATACAAACCCTCTCCCCCAAAAACACTAAAACAAAAGTATGCTTTCTTTCTACATTCAGACTTCATCAGTTCTTTCTCTGGAAGTGGATAGCATTTTTTCCATTATAAGTCCTCTAGAACTGTCTTGGAGCAATGTATTGTTGAGAATAGCTAAGTCATTCACAGTTGATCATACAGTATTGCTGTTGCTATGTTTTCTTGGTTCTACTCACTTCACTTTGCATCAGTTCATATAAATCTCTGATTTTTCTGAAAGCATTCTGTTTGCCATTTCTTATAGCACAATAGTATTCTATCACAATCACATATCACAACTTGTTCAGCTATTCCCCAATAAATGGATATTCTCTCAATTTCCAATTTTTTGCCACCATAAAAAGAGCTACTACAAATACTTTTGTTCATATAAGTCCTTTTCCTTTTTCTTTGATTTCTTTGGGATACAGACCTAATATAACTATTGCTGGGTCAGAGTTTTATACCCCTTTGGAACTGGGAATTCCTAACCCAGAATATAGAAGTTAACTAAGGGTATGATAGTTGCCTTTGAATATTTGAAGAACTATTATTTGAAAGAATGAGTACTATAACTCTGTGTTCTTCCAAAGGGAAAAACTGGGAGAAACCAATAGGTTAAAGTCATAGGCAGGTAGGTTTTTGGCTCAAAGCAAGGAAGAATTTTAGAGCAATTACAGGTGCCTATCAATGGAACAGCATGCATATTTTATAAAGTTATAAACTTCTCATGATTGTAAAGCAAAACTTGGAAAGTCATCTATTAGAAATATTATGGAAAAGAATCCTTTATTTGGAGGGAGTTTGGAAGAGATACACTCTGTTTTCTTTTAACTTTCAAATTTGAATACTGTCTTGATGATTACATCAGCATTTCTTAATTTATCTAGAATTTGATTAACTAGGTTGTAGATAAATAATGCATGTCTCTTCCTAGTTTCTTCAGTTATTTCAGAGGAGAGAAAGAGAGAGGTGGAGAGTGAGAGTGAGAGAGAGACAGAAGCACAGAGACAGAGAAACACTGAGAAAGATACATAGAAGGAGAGAGAGAGACAGAGAGAGAGACAGAGAGAGACAGAGAGACAGAGAGAGACAGAGAGAAAGAGAGACAGAGAGAGACAGAGAGAGAGAGAGAGAGAAAGAGAGAGAGAAAGAGAGACAGAGAGAAAGAGAGAGAGAGAGAGAGAGAGAGACAGAGAGACAGAGAGAAAGAGAGAGAGAGAGAGAGAGAGAGAGAGACAGAGACAGAGACAGAGACAGAGACAGAGACAGAGAGAAAGAGAGAGAGAGATCAGATGTGAAACTCAAGATGGTTAATTTTAGCAGTGCCATGGGAGATGGGGTTAAAAATAATGGCCGAAATGATTATCCATGCATTTCATGATGCTGAGCTATTCTTGTCCTCCATTACCATGGCTAATTAAGATTTGGATGCATATTTAACATCTATAAAAGAACATTTGAGAATTTTTGGGAGGATGTTTTTCCTATTATTCATATGTA
Organism: Gracilinanus agilis; assembly: GCF_016433145.1. Lineage (NCBI taxonomy): Eukaryota > Metazoa > Chordata > Mammalia > Didelphimorphia > Didelphidae > Gracilinanus > Gracilinanus agilis. Next base: position 244,553,056 of record NC_058134.1, read on the forward strand.
CATAGTCTTTATTTAATGCCCAGAATGAGATTGTCAGGATCTGTTTCTGTTTTGCTCCACCTCTCTAATGGGGTCTTTCAATGTTAATACAGGATATAATAGCAAGAATTTTTAAGATGTGAACATTGGGGATTTTGTTGTATTCCTCTAAAAGAAAGAATCTATCTTCTGAACTTGTCTCCATTTCCCTTGATATAGGAGCCTGCAGACTCTGCTAGTTTGGATTTGTAAAGTAATTATTAAAAGCGTTTGATATTTATAAAGGATCCAAAACTTTCAGAGTGATTAATTATTGATCTTCTGAATGAATCACCCTATTGTGCCATAATAAATATTTAATATTTTCTTAGAATGAAGAGATATATTTGCTGGTAGATTTTTATCATATTGTGTTCCAATGTTCTTAAAGTTTTGCGTGTGCTAACTTATAGTTAGATGGAATCCTCTTCTATTAAATCTATTTTGTTTTTTTCCTGACATTATGTTTTATATGCTATTGTAAAGAAGCCAAGCATGACAGATATTTAAGAACCATGCATCCCTAAACCAAATAGAAATGATTTTTAATTATCTGCTATTCTGGATAATTTATGCCACTGGTCTCCTAGACTAGCTGGCAGAAATAACTTTGTGTACATGGAAAAATTGAGAAAACTCTTCATGATTTTGATTGGTCAAGACAATGAAATAAAGTTTTTTTTTTAGTTTTTAGTTTTATAGGCATGGATGGGGTTTGGATTTGTTTGGGAAACTCTCAGTGTACAAAATCCTTCCATTGATGTATTAAGAAAATAACCCTTACTTTCTGTCTTAGTAAGAATTCTAAGGCAAAAAGGCAAAGGTGAAGCAAATGGGGTTAATGACTTGCCCAGTCACACAGCTAGGAAATATCTGAGGCCAGATTTGAACCCAGGTCCATCCTGACTCCAGGCCTGGTGCTTTATCCACTGAGATGTATAGCTGCCCTTCTCTGTCCCCTGAAACATTTTGTCACTTCCTTTGCAATAGAGTTTTAGAGAGTTCACTGTGAAATTCTATATGATCTCATTTGGTGATTTCATCAGCTTCTATGGGTTCAATGATGATCTTTATGCAGATGATTCCCAGATCTACAAGTCCAGTCCTGGTCTCTCTTCCAAGCTCCAGCCCAAAATCATTGCCAATTAGATATTTTGAACTGAATGTCACATAGATGTCTTACACTCAAGATGTCTAAAACGGATCTCATTATCTATTTCTACAAACTACTTTCTCTTCTAAATTTCCTTGTTACAGGTGGGGGCACTATCATCCTTCCTATCCCCCAGTTTGCAACTCAATTCTTGAGTCCTTACTCTTGACTTCATTTATGTCCAAAAAATTGCCAAATTTTATTGATCTATCCCTTTGCGACATCTTCTCTGTCTTTCCAGTAATGCAGACATCATTCTAGTTCAGGTCTTTATCACTTCAGACCTAGAATATTGTAATATCTTTCCTCTAATGGTTTCCCTGCCTCTCTCTCTCTCTCTCTCTCTCTCTCTCTCTCTCTCTCTCTCTCTCTCTCTCTCTCTCTCTCTTTCTCTCTCTCTCTCTCCCTCTGACCCATTCTCCATACAACTGCTGAGATGATTTTCCTAAAACACAGGACTGACCATGTCAACTCTTTCTAATCCTATGCCCTCATCTCTAAACTCCAGTGGCACCCTATTTTCCCCAAGATTCTTCTGTCAATTTTTATAATTCTTTATAACCCAATTCCTTTATACATTTTTAGTCTTCTTACACATTACCGCCTTCTATGCCCTCTTTGAGTCAGTTGTTTTTCAGTTGTTTTCTGTTGTGTCTGACAATTGAAAAGAAAATTGTTTTATTGCCTTTATATTATTGATCATGAACCAAATAATCACATCTAATCCTTTAAATAAGCAACTACAATTATAATTTTAAAGAGTTAGACCCAGTTATTACACTAACTGTGTATAAAGACATCAATTATAATAATAGAATAATAATCATAGCATTAGAAAGAACATAGTTTGGTATATTAGAATATTGTAGCAACTAAATATATTAGAACTTCTTTTGGAAAAATAAAAACTAGGTAGTTATTTAGGGAAGATGAAACCCATGCAGAAGGGGCGAGGCTCATTGGGAATGGCAAATGTATAGCTGGCTTGATGAGATTATATGACAACAACCTTGGCATGTCCAGGTGTTATTTGATTCTTTGAAGATTTATGCCAACTATAGGCTCCCCAAAGTATTACGACCAAGAAAGATTACTTTGAAGTTCTGTAGGATTAATGACATTTTCTTATCTTAACCTTGTACTGAACTTAGGACTTTATATCAAATGTTCCAAATCCTTGTTCCCAAACACCATTGCAAGTTGTTTAACCTCCTATGTACCTTTTGCCATGTTAATGACTTATGCTAATTTTCTGTCAAAAACCTATAAAACATACTGTTGTCTCAGATCTTTTGCCACAAGCTGGATGTGGTGAGAGGTCTCCATCTTTAATTCGCCACAAGTAAAGTTTGGATCTTTAGTTCAGAGTAATGGCCCAGAGATTTCTTTATTTCTAACACTCTCCATAACCCAGTTTGGTGTTATCTTGGCAAAGATACTGGAGTAGTTTGCCATTTCCTTCTCTAACATTTTACAGATGAGGAAATTGAGGCAAACAGGGTTAAGTGACTTGCCCAGGGTCATGTAGTAGTAAGAGTCTGAGCTCAGATTTGGACTCAGAAAGATGAGTCTTCCTCTTGACTCCAGGCCAAGCACTCTTTGCATTATGGCGCCACAAAGCTCTCCTTTGGGTCAATTACAGTGACTTAGTTGGTTATCACATCATGCTCTATCTCTTATCTCAATGCCTTAACGTTGGCTCTCTTCCATGTCTGAAATTCTCTCTGTCCTTGACTTTTAGCTGCTGTCTTCCTTCAAGTCCCAGTTAAAATCCTGCCTTCTACAGAAAGCTTTTCCACGTCACTCTCAGTAGTACCAGTCATTCTGAGATTATTTTCCTTTTATTTCCTTCTCTGTGTACCTACCAATTTACATGATCTCTCCTTCTCTCACTAAAACATGAGTTCTTTAAGGACACAAATTGTGTTTTTGTCTCCCTGGTGCTTAGCTTGATGTCTGGGTAGACAATAATAATTTGTTAGATGCTTTGTGATCGACTTAGAAAATATGTAATAAATGCTTGTTGATAGAATTGTTGTGTCAACTTGGAATCTAGAACTCCAATCTTGAGATCTTGAGAACCCTAAGTTTGTAACAATTCCTAGCTGTGTAATGCTGGGCAATTCACTTAACTCCCATTTGCTCTTCTGGGAGCTCTTCTGCCTTGGAACCAATACACAGCATTGATTCTAAAGTGGAAGATAAGGATTTTTAATTTTTTTTAATTAATAGTTTAAACGAGGAAAATGTCTACCTAATTAATGTTGTTGTTCAGTTATTTTTCAGTCATGTCTGACTATGGTGCCACTGAAGAATGGAGGCAAACAAGTGAGTTGGCCAGGGTCACATGGCTGGCAAGTATTCGAGGCTGGATTTGAATTCATGAAAATGTCTTCTTGATTCCAAGCCAGTGCCCCATCCCCTGCACATCTAGCTGCCACCTAATTGATAGTGAAAGATTTTTAATAACAATCACAATTGAACAATGACTATACTAATGACTTATTCTCGTTGATTTGCTATTTTTCAAGATTCTCTAATACATATAGTAATATTTCCTTCTGATTAGTCAGTTTTGTATGTACATTTATTTTTAATATTTCATTCTTTAAACTTTTCATGAAATTTGATAGATCTCTTGCTCTACTTCAACTTTAACTTCAAAGATTTGTGATTTCATTGTAATATTGTAATTCCTTTACTCAGTAGGTTACAACAATTTTATGATTTATTTGATAGTTATTAAGAATACTAGACCAAGAGTTCATCAGACTGTAGGCAGCATGGGAAAGAGCCACTCTGAATCTAGTGAGGCTAGTCCCATCACCAGGAACTGGACTCATAACATTTCCAGCTTGGCAGAAAAAATTCTACACAGAATCAGAGTAGAGCTTCTCTCAAGAGGGGACAAATGGGTCAAGTTTCACCTTTGCTAAAGTATTTGAATGCAAGTAGCAGATCACAGAGTTTCAACTAAGAATATTATGGAAAGAGTAATTATGGAGGGGCAAAGAAATCAGAAGAAAAGAAAGAGGAAGGAGGCTTATAGAGAAAGCAGGGGGAAATGAGAAAGGAGAGGAAGACTGTGGTAGTAGGACTGCTTTGTGTTTATACAGGAGTGGCTTAGAAATGAATGAATAAATAAAATAGAAGGAAAAGAGAAAGAAGAAATGAATGGGAGAATCTAAAAACAAAACAAAACAATGAAAAAGGGGAGATAGAATCTCTGGGTTCAAATCCTATTTGTGTTTTTATTGTTTATGTAAACCTCTGAAAGTCTCTAGTCCTTCCCTAGTCTGAAAGATGGTCTATGAGGTCACTGTCAACCCCAGAGAATAATACTGATGACCTCTCTGAGCCCCTATTTCCTCATCTATAAAATAAAATTAAATGATTTTAAGGTCCCTTCTAACTCTTAATTCTATGATAGGAAGAGAAATGTAAAGGAATAAAAATATATATATAAATATAATATAAATAAGGAAACTTATTAATTAAAATTAAAACTCTATTGAAAAGAGAGTTTTATATGAAGTTTTCTTTAAGACAAGGGTATGGAGAAAAGATAAGGATGAGGTGATGAATGAAGCAGCATGGCATAGATGAAATTGTACTTTCTGGAGTGTCAGAGGAGCTGAGTTCAAATGCTGACATACTACCCATATAATCTTGGACAAGATTTTTTTATTTTCTGGGTCTCAGTTTCCTCATTTGTAAAATGAGGGAGTTGGGTTAGAATGGTCCCTGAGATCCCTTCTAGATCTAGATCTATAATTCTTTTGTAAAGGGGGATAGCAAAGAGCAGTGTGATGGTGGGAGAACATTAAGCATACCTTTACCTGCTTTTACTGCTCTGTTTCAAATATTCATCATTTCCCCCAGGTCAAAGCCCTTGCCTCTTTACACCTCCCAAGATTAACTGAACAGTAATTCAGGCTACTTTCCAAGCATGAAGCTCTCCACGTCTTTGATTTAAGCCACTTTCTCCCATACACCCTCTATATCTCTTTTCTGGATCTTCTTATAACTACTTATTTATATTCATAACTAGACTGCATCCATTAACCAAAGATATTGTCTAAAGAACAGTTTAAAAGGTAGGAGAAAAGAATGGATACATGAAAAAGAAATTTAAATTTGGAAACTACCTAAGATTTATAGAAGTTTAAGATGATAAACTTATTTTATCCAAATAGGGGGAAAAGAGAACATAATAATTTAGGAAACACTATTGCAATGTTCTTCCAGATCTCAAGCAGATTAGAGTAGAGAAATTCTTAAGGGATCAATAACCAGGGTGTTTATGCATGCCATATGGAAATATTTCCTGTGCTGAATGACTGCATTGCTATTTAAATGGAGGATAAATGTTATGTTTGCAATATTTTTATATAGCCTAGGAATTTTTTGGTTTCTAAACATCTGGATCAAAAATCAAAGTTAAACCCACAAAATTCAAGACTCTTGTAACTGCTGGAGAATTTTTTATTTATATAGCTTTATACTTTAAGATGTATGAAAGTAAAAATGATTTTATTTTTGTTTTGGAGGAGGAAATGTACTGTTATTCTCTTTTCCAGACTTGTGAGTTTAAGTTGTAGACAGAGCATACAATTGAAAAAATTAAAAAAAAAATTATGCTCTTTCATACCTCTTAAACACAAATATCAGCATACATTAAACCCTTAAATCACATATAAAAATAATAGTATAGAGATTCTGATTGAAACTGACATGCAAAAAATCCTGGCTTTAAGCTGAAATTGCATTCCTACCCTCATCTTCTCTTTTTATATAGTCTCTTCTAATCAAAGGATTTTAAATAGGAAGTGATCTCATTGTACTTAAAGTGTATAATGGGCCTTTGTTACTTCTCACCATTAAATAACGTGCCATGTCCATTGCTGCAAAGGGCAAAAAAAAGAAGTTTTTTGGGAAAAACTAGAACAATGCTTATTAAGCAAGAGTCCTAGTCATCTCCCTGACTTGGGTACTTCCTCTAATGGTGTTATTAGTTAATCAATAAATAATCAATGAACATTTATTATGTGCCTACTATGTGTCAGGTACCACGCTAAGTGCTGGGGATAAAAAAAGAGGCAAAAATCAGTCCCTGTCCTCAAGGAGTGTGCACTCTAATGGGGGAGACAACATGAAAATAAATATATAGCAAGCAAGTTATGTACAAGAAAAATAGGAAAGAAAAGGCTTCCACTAGAAGGTAAGATTTTAGATGGGACTTAAAGAAAGCAAGAAGCTCAATAGTCAGAGTCCAGAGAAGGGAGAGCATTCCAGGAATGGGGAGACAATCGGAGAGAATGTCCAGAACCAAGAGATGGAGGGTCATATATGGAAGAGCCAAGAGGCCAGTGTCACTAAATCAGAATCTGTGTGGGAGAGATAGGTGGAGAGGCAAAACTGGGAAAATGGAATGGGGCTGGGTTATGAAGGTCTTTGAATGCCAGACAGAGCATTTTTGGATTTGATCCTGGAAGCAATCAATTGGGAGCCACTGGAGTTTATTGAGTAGGAGACATGATCTGAACTATGTTTTGGGAAAATCACTCCATTGACTGAATGAAAAATGGATTGGAGTGAGGAGAGACTTGAAGCTGGCAGACCCATCAGCAGAATATTAAGAAGATGAGGGTCTTTGTCAGGAGATGTCAGAGGAAAGGGGCATATTAGGGGGATGTTGCCAAGGTGGCAGGTCTTGGCATCAGTTGGGATATGAGGGTAAGAATGAGGAGTCTAAAATCATTCCTAGGTTGTGAGCCTGACAGATTGGGAAGATAGAGATACTTTTAGTAGTAATAGGGAAGAGGAAAGTTAGTGGCTCAGTGGATAGTGAGTCAGGCTTAGAGATAGAAGGTCCTGGGTTCAAATGAGACTTCCTTGCTATGAGACTCTGGACAAGTCATTTAACTTCAGCTGATTAGAGTAGAAGACCACTCTTCTGCCATAGAACTAATATTGATTCTAAGACAGATGGTAGTTTTTTCGAAGCAGTAATAGGGAAGATAGGAGGTGAGACAAGGTGTGGGAGAAAGATAATGAGTTCTATTTTGGACATAACTGAGTTTTAGATGTCAGGGGGATCCTGTTTGAAATGCCTGAAAGGCAGCAGGAGATGAGATTGGAGATCAAGTAAGAGCTTGGGTCAGGAAAAGCAGATGGGACCTGTCTCTGGCTTCTCTGCTACTCTTTTGCCCATTCTCCCATGAATCCATTCTAGGGAGTTTGTTCAGTAGGGTAGGACCTGGAATGTAGGTCTTTCAAAGAAATACCATCAAATGGGTAGACACCAATGCAACATCCAAGTTGTTAAACTATTATTCTTTAACTATATGACCAATTTGCCTCTTTTTCTGTTCATATATCTCTTGGATGTTATTTTTTTTTAGTCCTTACCTTTTGTCTTATTATCAATACTAAATACTGGTTCTGAGGCAGGAAAAAGGTAAAGGCTAGGCATTGGGGATTAAGTGACTTGCCCAGCATCAGAAAGTGCCAGAGGTCAGATTTGAGCCTAAGACCTCCCATCTCTAGGCTTGGCTCTCAATTCACTTAGCTGCCCTAGATGTCATGTTTTATTGCGTGATTTTTGCAAATAATTCATTATCACTAATATGCTACAGTCTACAATGATCACGATTTTTGTCATTGTTCTTGAGTCACCAATTCTGATTCTTCAGAGATTGTAATACTCCATGATTAACATTTATATTTCATAACTGGAAGAATTTGATAATTAAAAAAATGAGTTTTCAGCTAGGAGTGGTGTTGGCATATTTCCTGTAGGTACTGCTCCTAGGGAGGCTGAAGATGATAGATTGATAGGGAGTTCTGAGCTGCTGTAGAGCTAAAGCTGACCAGTGATTGCGCTAAATTTGGCACCAATATAGTGAACTTCCAGGACTATAGGACTACCCAGATGCCTAAGCAAGGGTGAAATGGGCCAGTTTAGTATTTTTTTTAAACCCTTAACTTCTGTGTATTGGCTCATAGGAAGAAGAGTGGTAAGGGTGGGCAATGGGAGTCAAGTGACTTGCCCAGGGTCACACAGCTGGGAAGTGTCTGAGATTGGAACTGGGCCAGTTTAGAAAAACGATGCAGGAAAAAGTTTTTGTGCTGGTCAGTATTGAGATTGACACCACAAACAGTTGCTACACTTCTAGAGGAAATAGAGACATCCAGTCTCAAAAATCAAATTAATTTTTAGAAGATGGGTTTTCATTTTGTAGAGTAGGCTAGAGATCATTAAATGCTCTGTGGTATTTCCCCAAAACAATACAATCCACTCTCTGCCTTCTAGTCGGTTACAGGATCCATTAATACCCACATAGTGATATTTTTAATAATGTTATCTGATATATCAATGATGCTAAAATATCATATTTAGATTTTAATACCCTAAGTCTTATAATTATAAAGCATTCTTTCTTTGTTGTTGTTGTTTATTCCCTTTACAATTGTTATTGCGATGATTATTTTACTGTTTCTGTTTTCTTTATTTTGTATCCATTCAATGTTTTCTTTTCATTCCCTATTCATTTGAGATTATGAAATTCTGTCATGATGATCAATTTCTAGTATCTGACTTTAGCAGTTAACAATCATGTCAATTTAAACATCCATTTTATAGAAAATTGTACTAAGCAATTTTAAATTCCTACATGCTATGATCATTCCCCCAGTCCTGTCCATGCTTGCAGATATTGCATGGGATCACAACACATCATAAGGCATTGAATAAAAGTGTAGAAAGAGATTGAGATTTTTTTCTACAGAGTAGGGAGAGCATAACTAAAGAGATTAATTGAATGAATCACTGACCACATCCCTAGAAGATGTCACCCCAATTTAGAGTGAAATCAATGGAGAGATAGTTCTGAGAACCAGAGAAAGCTTGGAGTTCTTTTTAAGTCCTTCCTTCCTTCCTTCCTTCCTTCCTTCCTTCCTTCCTTCCTTCCTTCCTTCCTTCCTTCTTTCCTTCCTCCCTCCCTCCCTCCCT
>NC_058134.1:244562312-244596440 GCF_016433145.1 Gracilinanus agilis
TTCCTTCCTTCCTTCCTTCCTTCCTTCCTTCCTTCCTTCCTTCCTTCCTTCCTTCCTTCCTTCCTTCCTTCCTTCCTCCCTCCCTCCCTCCCTTCCTTTCTCCTTTCCTTCTATCTTGGAATCTATTGATTCTAAGACAGAAGAGTCGTAAGGGCTAAGCAATGAGGGTGAAGTGACTTGCCCAGGGTCATACAGTTAGGAAGTGTCTGAGGCCGGGATTGAACCCAGGTACTCCCGTCACTGGGCCTGGCTCTCAATCCACTGAGCTATCTAGCTGCCCCTTCAAGTGCTTTCTGATGTTGATGGGGTACATGACCACTTGGAGGAATACAGGACTGCTCAGGGTTTGATTTTTATTGTTGAACAGCATTGGGCTAGCACCTAAAAGGACCTTTTGGTGATTAAACTGAGTATACTCCTATAGGTTTTAGGATGATTTACAGAGGTCAGAGCTATGATTAGTTGCAATTATGATTGAGATAAAATCCCTTATGATGAAGAAAGAGGGATGAAGTGCAGAGATTGTAGTGGGAGAAGCACATCCTTCTATAAGTAAGTACCCTAGGGCAAAGCTTTGTTTGCCCTGGGCTGATTATGGCTCTCTAGTGACCTACCTTTATTTTCCTGAGTTTATTAAATGATGTTTTTCTTGACTCTGGAAAAAGTCTTTGACTCTGAATTTAGTCTTTTAAATCTAAAGATACCTGCAAGGGTTGGATATTCTCAGTACATTCTGGGAAGTGTGCAAAATTCATACTATAGCAATCAACTATGTGACCAGAAACGTGATCTGTTTATTTTTCTGGACCAAAAGTGAATAGAGAGTAGGCAATGTTTGTGAATTTGTACTATCAAATCTGATTCATCTTTTGTATGTAAAGGGCCACACAATAGTTGGCTTTTCTACTCAATGGCAGAATAAATTCTATGGCCAGTTAATATCACATCTTCTCAGTCAAGTTATAATTGGTCTTAATTACCAGTCACTTAAACCTCATGAAATTCTCCTCTTGCCAACTTGGTGAAATCAAAAAAATAAAAGAGAAAGAGAGAGAGAGAGAGAGAGAGAGAGAGAGAGAGAGAGAGNTAAACTATTATTCTTTAACTATATGACCAATTTGCCTCTTTTTCTGTTCATATATCTCTTGGATGTTATTTTTTTTTAGTCCTTACCTTTTGTCTTATTATCAATACTAAATACTGGTTCTGAGGCAGGAAAAAGGTAAAGGCTAGGCATTGGGGATTAAGTGACTTGCCCAGCATCAGAAAGTGCCAGAGGTCAGATTTGAGCCTAAGACCTCCCATCTCTAGGCTTGGCTCTCAATTCACTTAGCTGCCCTAGATGTCATGTTTTATTGCGTGATTTTTGCAAATAATTCATTATCACTAATATGCTACAGTCTACAATGATCACGATTTTTGTCATTGTTCTTGAGTCACCAATTCTGATTCTTCAGAGATTGTAATACTCCATGATTAACATTTATATTTCATAACTGGAAGAATTTGATAATTAAAAAAATGAGTTTTCAGCTAGGAGTGGTGTTGGCATATTTCCTGTAGGTACTGCTCCTAGGGAGGCTGAAGATGATAGATTGATAGGGAGTTCTGAGCTGCTGTAGAGCTAAAGCTGACCAGTGATTGCGCTAAATTTGGCACCAATATAGTGAACTTCCAGGACTATAGGACTACCCAGATGCCTAAGCAAGGGTGAAATGGGCCAGTTTAGTATTTTTTTTAAACCCTTAACTTCTGTGTATTGGCTCATAGGAAGAAGAGTGGTAAGGGTGGGCAATGGGAGTCAAGTGACTTGCCCAGGGTCACACAGCTGGGAAGTGTCTGAGATTGGAACTGGGCCAGTTTAGAAAAACGATGCAGGAAAAAGTTTTTGTGCTGGTCAGTATTGAGATTGACACCACAAACAGTTGCTACACTTCTAGAGGAAATAGAGACATCCAGTCTCAAAAATCAAATTAATTTTTAGAAGATGGGTTTTCATTTTGTGGAGTAGGCTAGAGATCATTAAATGCTCTGTGGTATTTCCCCAAAACAATACAATCCACTCTCTGCCTTCTAGTCGGTTACAGGATCCATTAATACCCACATAGTGATATTTTTAATAATGTTATCTGATATATCAATGATGCTAAAATATCATATTTAGATTTTAATACCCTAAGTCTTATAATTATAAAGCATTCTTTCTTTGTTGTTGTTGTTTATTCCCTTTACAATTGTTATTGCGATGATTATTTTACTGTTTCTGTTTTCTTTATTTTGTATCCATTCAATGTTTTCTTTTCATTCCCTATTCATTTGAGATTATGAAATTCTGTCATGATGATCAATTTCTAGTATCTGACTTTAGCAGTTAACAATCATGTCAATTTAAACATCCATTTTATAGAAAATTGTACTAAGCAATTTTAAATTCCTACATGCTATGATCATTCCCCCAGTCCTGTCCATGCTTGCAGATATTGCATGGGATCACAACACATCATAAGGCATTGAATAAAAGTGTAGAAAGAGATTGAGATTTTTTTCTACAGAGTAGGGAGAGCATAACTAAAGAGATTAATTGAATGAATCACTGACCACATCCCTAGAAGATGTCACCCCAATTTAGAGTGAAATCAATGGAGAGATAGTTCTGAGAACCAGAGAAAGCTTGGAGTTCTTTTTAAGTCCTTCCTTCCTTCCTTCCTTCCTTCCTTCCTTCCTTCCTTCCTTCCTTCCTTCTTTCCTTCCTTCCTTCCTCCCTCCCTCCCTCCCTTCTTTTCTCCTTTCCTTCTATCTTGGAATCTATTGATTCTAAGACAGAAGAGTCGTAAGGGCTAAGCAATGAGGGTGAAGTGACTTGCCCAGGGTCATACAGTTAGGAAGTGTCTGAGGCCGGGATTGAACCCAGGTACTCCCGTCACTGGGCCTGGCTCTCAATCCACTGAGCTATCTAGCTGCCCCTTCAAGTGCTTTCTGATGTTGATGGGGTACATGACCACTTGGAGGAATACAGGACTGCTCAGGGTTTGATTTTTATTGTTGAACAGCATTGGGCTAGCACCTAAAAGGACCTTTTGGTGATTAAACTGAGTATACTCCTATAGGTTTTAGGATGATTTACAGAGGTCAGAGCTATGATTAGTTGCAATTATGATTGAGATAAAATCCCTTATGATGAAGAAAGAGGGATGAAGTGCAGAGATTGTAGTGGGAGAAGCACATCCTTCTATAAGTAAGTACCCTAGGGCAAAGCTTTGTTTGCCCTGGGCTGATTATGGCTCTCTAGTGACCTACCTTTATTTTCCTGAGTTTATTAAATGATGTTTTTCTTGACTCTGGAAAAAGTCTTTGACTCTGAATTTAGTCTTTTAAATCTAAAGATACCTGCAAGGGTTGGATATTCTCAGTACATTCTGGGAAGTGTGCAAAATTCATACTATAGCAATCAACTATGTGACCAGAAACGTGATCTGTTTATTTTTCTGGACCAAAAGTGAATAGAGAGTAGGTAATGTTTGTGAATTTGTACTATCAAATCTGATTCATCTTTTGTATGTAAAGGGCCACACAATAGTTGGCTTTTCTACTCAATGGCAGAATAAATTCTATGGCCAGTTAATATCACATCTTCTCAGTCAAGTTATAATTGGTCTTAATTACCAGTCACTTAAACCTCATGAAATTCTCCTCTTGCCAACTTGGTGAAATCAAAAAAATAAAAGAGAGAGAGAGAGAGAGAGAGAGAGAGAGAGAGAGAGAGAGAGAGAGAGAGAGAGAGAGAGAGAGAGAGAGCACGTTTTCCTGCCTTTGAGAAGAAATCAGAGACTATTACCACCTGTCTCCCCCTCCTCCCTACCACTTCTGGCAACCTTAAAAACTCAGCCTATTGAGCAAGAAATACATCAGTCCCAATAGGAAAACGTCCTCTGACAAGCTGCATTTCACCCACTTCATTGCATGACAAGCTGTGATCAATAATGCCACATTTCCCATTTTCACTTTCATCTTGGCATTCTAACAAATAAATCGATAATACAGAGCTTCCTGATTTTGTAAACAAGTTGTTGGAGCTTGAAGAGAAACAAGTGGGGGGCATTCTTGTATTTCCTAATTGTACAAATCTAACTGAAAAATCCCCAAAGTTTCATAAAATCATAGTGTGGTTGGAACAGTATCCTAAGCTACGGCCCATGCATTTGAACTAGTTTTTCCTGAAAAAGTACTGCAACTGTCTCCTGGATTTAATTGACTCTGAGGAGTAAGGTTTGGACCATGAATATAGTTTCCTGGTCATCTGGGAACAAAGTCATCCAGTTTGAGAGGAACTGGACATATTCCCTTCCTCTTGTGTGAAGATGGGATTAATCCTACCCTGCCCATTTCTAGATTTAATCACAAAAAGTGTAAACACCACCACTTAGTTCTCAAGTGGGGGAGGTCTGTGACCCATGTGTGCAAGAGTGGGTGATGAATCAGAGTTGACTGCCTGCCCCCTGAGCAGTCCTAAGCAAAGCCTTTGTTGTGATTGGTACATGTAAAATGGGAGGAATGCACAGGAAGTGACACAAAAGAAGCACCTTTAAAAGGGTTCTTGGGTAATTCCTAATTCTACAGGATGGTCTTTAGTTGGATCATTGAAGTTCTTAAGGGTGCTTAGCAGCATGGTGAGAAAATTTACTATATACTAGAAATAAACCAAGGCAATGAATGATGTAGACATCTTTTACCTTATTCCAAGGAACCTCTCAGAGGTTCCCAAAGTTGGGACATTGAGCGATGGAATGAACTATCCCTACTTAACAGCCACCTGCGAATGGAATAATAAATGACACCAATAAAAAGTCATTGTAATAACTCTTGATATGGAGAAAAAGTAGATGAAATGCAATCACAAGATAGAATAAGGTAATAAATATAGTCAGCCACATCCCAGCCTCAGCAAGCCAGTGTACTGGCTTTGCCTCGAGTCCTAATTAATTCACTGACTGCCACTATCCTAAGCCTAGGAGACTATAGGCAAGAGGCATTATCTTTCTCCGCTCCTCTCCTAGCAGATTCCAAATGAAAATGAACCAAAATGGGCCCCCGGAATTTGATGCAGGGGGAGCTTCAGAGACTGTCACCATTAAACAGACGCTCCCTAAATAAAAAATGAGTTTCCTGCAAGTTGTCTTGACATGGTCGGCAAAGCCTCAGCTACACATAGCAGTCTCTCAGCAGATTGTCAGAAAACTCTTGAGATAGACACAAACAAAAATCCTAACTTCTTGCTTTTCTCTGTCCATCTTTTTTGCATTTGGGAGTGGAATAAAATTCTCCGCAAGCCAGAGAAATGATAAAAGCTGGGAGAACCTCAGAGATCATCAATTTTGTCATCTGTAAATTGAGGGAGCTGGATTCAACGACCTCTTTGTGCCTCCCAGCTTTGTCTATAATCCAGTTCAGTGAAAGAGATGCCATGTATCTGAATACAGAATCTAGGCTTTCTACTTCATATTTTCTTTTATTTCTCTGGATTTAATTTTTTCCCCCCTCTGCTTGCTCAAAGTACTCTGATTTTGTTTGTAAGAATACTTCATTTAGGGGACTAAATAGAAATAATAATGAATATGGAGCCAACTTTGGATGAAGACTTGGGTTCAAGACCTATATCTGCCATTTACTAGCTGTGTGATTTTTCATCTAGTTATTTTACCTCTGGGACTCAGGGGTTGGAGTAGAAAAATCTCTACAGTCATTTTTTTCTTTTTCAATTTTTCTTTTTATTATTTATATTACATTTATAATAGAAACACTTGATATTGTCATTTAAATTATATTTCTATACTATAGAGTCTATTTATGTTTTTTCTATAGTATAATCTATCTTAGTTCTGTACTATAGAATTTATGTTACTCCTGTATTATGGGTTGTATTATTTTATTTCTACATGACAGATATATTTATTTTTCTATACTATATATTCTATATTATTTCTATACTATAAATTCTATTTATATTATTTCTACATCACAGATTTTATTTATATTACTTCTATATTAAAGGTTCTATTAATTTTATTTCTATATGATATATATATATTATTTCTATACTATGGATTTTATATTATTTCTATAATATATTTATATGGCTTTTGTATAAAAATTTTATTTATAAGACCTTGACAAACCAATAAACATGATTACTTTCTTATACAAAGAAGAGTTTTTTGGTATATGATACTATGCTTATCTATTTTATGGAATAATTTATACTCATAACACCTCTGGAAAGTAGGTGCTATTATTATCATCACTCTGAAGATGAGGAAGCAAACTGAGTCACAGAGAGATTAAGTGATTTGCCCAGGACCATACAACAAGTAATTGTATGAAGCAAAATTTGAATTCAGGTCTTCCTGACTCTAGGTTCAGCATCTTCATCTCTCATCCAATAACCTCCTAAGTCAATTGACTTCTCTCAACTTCAGTTTGTTCAGAGGTGAAATGGGGGGGATTGACTAGATTGAAAGAGTCAAACTGAAATAGAAACAGAGGCCACTAATCTGTACATAAAGATCTCTGTGTGCTAAATATTAACTTAATTTTAAAATGTAACATTATACATGTTTTATTATTTTTTATTAAAAAATATCCCAATTATACTTTAATCTTTAAACTTCAGACCTAGCTCAGGAGTACATGACATGGGCAGAGTATTTGACATTTCTGTATTAGATGATCTATGACGATTTATCCGTTTGTTTACTTTTAGGCTAGGTGTAGAAGTCTCATCAGATTCCTTCTGTCTCTTGTCTGCTCTTTCCAGCTTTACTGACTTCTAATTGTGTTCCATTAAAGATATTTATTCATTTATAGAGGACCTTGGTATTTAGTCCATCTAGTATTATTTTAGCTTTCCTTCTTCCTTTCTTTGGATTCTTTAAAATTTCTATGAATCTTTAGTTCTTGAGACTATTTCTTGCCTTGGATATCTTTCTTTTTTCTCCATATAGTTTCTTCCAGATATATAAAATTCTGTAAACTAAATCTCTCTCTCTCTCTCTCTCTCTTTCTCTCTCTCTCTCTCCTCCTCTCCCTCCCCTTCCCTCCTTATCTGCCCTGCCTCTGTTCCTCCCTCCCTCCCTCTCTCTCTCTCTGTCTCTCTGTCTGTCTCTCTCTCTCTGTCTCTCTGTCTACCTCATGTATCTTTATTTTCATCTAGCCATCTCTCCATCTATCTGTCCATCCATCTTTTTATACATGTGGCAAGTAAAAGGTGAAAATGATTGAGGAAACAAAGATTTGATCTTCCAAGAAGATTTATTTATTAAATAATACATGCCAATTGCCTAGTAAATTGGGGCTAGGCCCTTCAGTTTAGGACTAGATGCTAAATATAGGGGAAGACAGACTTTTATTTACTAAAACAATCAAATAAGATCAATTAATTAAAAGGAAACAACATATTATTAAGTAATCTAATTTCTAATTGGAGGAAAGATTAGGAACTTTTCAAGTTGGGATGGGGAGAATGAACAGGTGCAATTCCTTGAATTCAGAAAAAGAAACATTCTACTCCCCACAAGTTTCTGTAAGCAATCAAAGGAACATGGAAACAACAACTGATTGATCAGTATGGGGCCAGTTTCATATAAGACCTACGGATTCCTCGAGATGCACAGTTGGAAGAAAATTCCTTGCATCAATCTTTGGGTTTCTATGGGTTTCTGGTCAGCATTAACTAGGTTCTTAGTTAAGAGCCTCTAAGCAGCAGGTAAGGGGTGATCCAGTTCCCACCCACATAGGGCTATCTACAAACAATACAATAAGGTTTTCTCCTAATTTCCACAATAAAGTGTTTTCACAAGGCAGAAGTTGAATCAGACTTATAATTGAACATAAAGAGAACTGAGCTAGTTCTAGGATTGAGTGATAAGAGTCAATGTTGTTTACTCATTTCTCACAATTAACCATGTGTTGTCTTAATCCCCTTAATTCTAATATTTTCCTAAATTTCCTCATCCATCCATCTATCTCGTTCTTTATCTGTCCACTCATCTGTCTCTTCCTTTATTATACTCTTTGTCTATGTATGAACACATGTAAATGCTTATCTATTGATCTATTGATCTATGGATTGATCTCTCTATCTTATTTCAGTCAACACCAAAATCCTACCCTGATATATATAAATATAAATATACATATACATATATATATACATATATATTTAAGGGTTTGTTTTAAGGTTAGAGTTTTTTTAGGGTTTGTTTTAAGTTTAGAGTCAAAAAATTTTGAATATGCCCAATTGATTAAAACCAAGGTTAGATTTAAAGTATGGAAGTCAACCTGGGTTCTTATTTATATTTTGTATGTGTTACTCCCTTTTTGCTACCCTTCTATCCTTTATTAGTTGTCCCTTCTGTTTTTCTCCCCAAATCTTAGATGAGCTCATGCTGTCCCATGGATGAGAAGGGGTTCATAGCAATAAGACACCACCTCCCTGTTGGTACTTTTTCCTTCTATATTTATGCCTTTCTCCTTCCCATTTCAAAAAATCAAATGGCCAGTAATCAGTCAGGTGATGCAGTGAATCAAGTGCTGGAATTGGAATCAGTAAGATGAGTTCAAATTCTGCCTTTAACACTATCTAGCTGTGTGACCCTGGGAAAGCTACTTAACCTCTTAGTGCCTCAGTTTCCTCACCTATAAAACTGATACCCTTAGGACAAAAAAGTTGTCAGTATTTATTGACAAACCAACAAACATGATAATTTCCATATACATAGGAGATATTTTTGGTACATGATACCATGAATCTATTTTATAGAATACTTAATTTAATCCTTATAACAATTCTAGAAGTTGCTATTTTTATTTCCACTTTGTAGATGAGAAAACTGAGACATCTATGTAATAGCATTATTGTAAGAATCAAAAGAGACAACATGTGTGAAACACACTGTAAGCCTTAAAACACTCTATAAATTAGTTATTACCATTATTTAATTATCTCATGAGTCCAGGAGTTCCCTCCAATGACATGTATTGCAATCTATCTTATGCTTACTCAACGCATATAACTCTTATCCTTGTCTTTTCCAAAGCTTGCCAGAGGAGATCCATCCAATATGGTAGAAGCTTTTCCTGATTTCTCCTTACATATTGAAGGTACCAGTGAATCACTCTGGATATCCACTATTTATAACTCATGATCAGTCCCTTCTCTGTTATTATTGTATAATTCCTCATTCTCATTCCTTTTTAGAGTTCATCAGAGGTTTAAGTTGCAACTTGCTCATATCTGCCATTTGCCTTCATATGTTTACTAAAAGAAAGAAGTACACCAGCCAGTGAATGAATGAATGGGAGTCATCAGGGTGGGGTGAAAGAAATAAGATTTGTGACCAAAACCTAGTTCTGTTATACCTGCATGACCTTTGGCTTGTCATCACACATCTCTGGGTTTCACTTTTCCTATCTATCAAAGGAGGGTATTAGGTCATATGTTTGTTGAGGTTTCTTTTAGTTTCTATTTTTGTGATTCCATGAAAAACAGTTCTATCTGTTTGAGATCATTATAAAAAAACTATTAAGTTTAGAGCTAAAATTTTTGAATATACCCAATTGATTAAAACCAAGATTAGATTTAAAGATGTCCTTGATACAAATCAAAGCATGACTAAAAGTCCTTTATCCTCCTAAGTGTTGGTTAACTATTTACCACACTCCTCCTGATTTATTTACCCTATAAGTAGATAGTTGATTTTTTAAATGGTAAATGAATGCTTTTAAGGCATGAGTGTAAGAAAATGGCAAAAGCCAGTGCCCTTGTGTGGCTATGTGCGTGAAGTAGATAAAATTAGGCTGTCTCATTGCATGGACTATACAGTAGCTCACACTGTGCTGGGAATTAGCCTAAATTAAATCGAGATCACAAAAAGCTTTATGTGCCATTAGCAAAAACTGTGGTTATCAATCCTTTCACTAATGAGAAGTCAGAATAATTGAGAATGAACTGGACTAATGCATCTGTAACTCTGAGTGCAAGTGGCAAGTGTGGCTGGAGAATTTTGCACTGACTAATTTTTATAGTTCAGTAGCTCTGCCAAATGTGCATTATGTGGGAGAAAATGAGATTCTATTAAGAGCTTTTGTTCTCCTCCAGGGACCCACAGAATGTTAATCTCACTTCCTTATATGCAGGGCCACAATCACCCTGGGCCTGAGTCACTTTGGAAGTGAGTTTTCCCCTTCTCCCCAGTTCTTCCCTACTTCCCTACTATTTTTTGGGGGAGGAATGTTTTAAGAGCAGTGAACCAGGAAGGGCAAATCACTGAGAACACAAAGAATTCTGAAAAATATGAATGCCACTCAAGACTACATTACATGAAGTCGTATACTCCATTTGAAGAATTCTTTACTCTCTATCCAATTATTATGGTCTACATTTTGGCTACCATCTTAGTTTTTAATAGAACTTTGGCTCTCAATAATCCCATATTCATTGAACAAATATTTTTTCAATGTTTAATATATGTAAGACCTTGGGAGAGAAACAAATTTGCATTTGATAGGATTCCTGACCACATGGAATTTCAGCCTAGCTAGGAAAATGGCAGCATCAAAAGCTAAGGAAATCAGTATAGACATTTCATCTTGATGGGGGCAAGTGCTTCCAAGAGGAGGGTATGAAGAGGGAGTGCATTGAAGTTATTGGAGACAATCTATAAAATGGTACGAAGATGTGGGATAGCATGTTGTATATGGGAAATAGCTAGTGAGATTGTTTGGCCAGAAAGGTGAGTGTGTGAGAAGAAGCAATATGTAATCAACCTGGAGATGGGCAATAAAGTAGGGCTCTGGAGGGCTTTAAATGAGAGATGAGTGTTTTATCTTTGAGGCAAAAAGAAGCCAATGAAAGTTCTCTGTCAGAGGAATAAGAGGGTTAGATCTGTGCTTTAGGAATTGGTTGTTGTTCTTCCTACTTGAGGACCAAAATAACATCACTGTGTGATGTTTTTTGACTTGAGCATAAATTGGATTTAGATGAGGCAGAGTTGCACAGAGTTGTCAGCCTCATTCTACCTTCAAGTGTCAAAGATGTCTATTGGCCAGACAAAAATAAAGATGACTGATGATGGCTTGGGATGCAATGGATGATGTTGGCTTCTTCAATGACTAATCAAGCTCTAAGCACTGTATAGTGCCTGCTTCAGCTGCCTTCATTGCTTTTGGAACAAAAATTGTTCTCACTAACTTGTCCCTTCTAGGGAGAAGTCTTCTCAATAGAAGGCTTTAGGAATATTGACTGAGAAATCGTGTGGAGGATAGATTTAAGAGGGGAGTAATTTCCAAAAGCTCAATTTGGAGACTGTTACAATAGTCCAGGCTAGAAGTGATGACATTCTTTATTAAAGTGATGAATAATGTGATTAGAAAGATGAGAATGAATGAGGAGATCTTGTGGAGGCAGACTCTGGACCACTGCCTATCTAACATGTTATATAGCCCAAGGTGGTCTCTAGCATGGTCAGAATCAGATTAGAATATAATTGGAGAATAACTCTCAAAATAAATAAAAATACAATAATATGTAGATAATGTTAATATGTGGTTTTTAAAGTTAATATGCTTCCACTGGGGATCCTTGCCTATGGGTTAGCAGTTTAATTTTTATTTGAATTTGACATTATTGGACTAAAGAATATACTTATTGAAGCAAGGTAGTGCTGAGATTTGGAAGGCTGTGATCATGAAATAACTTTGGCTTCCAGAATGCTATAAGGTTACAAAACATATTAGTCACAACAACCTCAAAATATAGGTAATGCAAATCTTAATTTTCCAATTTCTCAGATAAGGAATCTAATGATTAGGAAAACTAAGTGATTTGCCTGTGGTCACACAGCTGCTAAATGTTAGAATTCAGAGATAAGTTGGTCAGGTCTTCTGACTTCAAATTCAGAACCCTCTTTTAGATATCACGAGGGAGATTAAACATTTAATATTCAGTTTTTGCTTTTAATAATTTAGTTTCAAAAGTTGGGGAGAGAGAAGACATCAATATGGAGAATGATAATATCTAAAACAATTGGAGAAGCAAATGAGGAAGATATAATAATAATAGCTAGCATTTATATAGTACCTATTATACACAAAGCACTATGCTAAGGACCTTATAAAATATTATTTCACTTGATCATCACAACAAACCTAGGAGGTAGGTACTATTATTATCACCATCTTACAATTGAGGAAACTGAGGCAAATAAGATTCAGTGTCTTGGCCAAGTTCAAATACCTATTAGAGTCTGAGGCTGTATTTGAACTTGGATTTTCCTAGTTACAAGCCCAGTGTGTTCTATCCATTGTGCCAACTCAAAGCCTCAAAAGCAAAACGTTGTCATCCAAAGGCGAAAGTTGTTACCAAATAGAGCTGTATTCAAGTAAGCACTCTGACATAGATTTTACATGTGCAATCATGTAAAAACATTTTTCCATATTAGTCATTTTGTGGAAGAGAACCTGAACAAAGGAAATCCAAAAGCAAAAGAATTAAGAAAGTGAAGGTCTGCATTCAGACTCCACCGGTTCTTTCTCTGGTCTTGGATGGCATTTTGGAAAAGCTCACATTCTAATGAGAGAGACAATCTATCTGGAAAGTTTCGGTTGTAAGTCAGATAACAATGGTCCTTAGGGTACAGCAGCAAAGAAGATGCCGATGCATTTTTATTGTTGTTAAATATATAATATAAATATATGCTGATAAAATGCTGTTTCTGATATTGAACCATTTGTTGTTGGCTAACGATGGTGATGCCAAGAACTTTTCTTCCTGGGTTTTCATTAGCTGTGACTACATCTTCAAAGGAGGTGCTTTCCAAAATGATGGCTGAGAGCATAGGGATAGAAGCAGATCTGGGAGTCTGAGGGACACTCCTACTCCAAAGACTCTTGGGTTTAAGCTCCTGGGTTATCTCTATTAACATCTGAAGGAAGATGGTGGTGGTGGTGGTGGTGGTTTGACCTTAGGGTACCTTGCTTCTGGCTTGCCAGCTCTGTGTGTAGTAGTTTGGTCATCTTTTTAGATATTAATACTCCTTCCATACCCATGGTAATTTTCAGAGGCATTATAAATAGCAGATGGAGAGATGGCTTAGGATTAAGCCCTGCCTTCAAGTCATGCTGCTGACACATGGGCAACTGATGTACCTTCTCATTATTCCCAGGCAACTCTCTTAGATGGCAAATTGCAGATCAGCTATTAATCTACATTGATGGAGGGAGTTTCTATACTGAGAATTCCCCCATACAAAAGACAGGATGTGTTCCACCCACCCCAGGTTACTTCTCCCCCCCCCCCACCCCCCGCCCTACGAGGGCAATCACAGCTCATATTTTTCTGTGTTTAGTTTCTGGATGACAAGTGACTGGTCCTGATCTCTCATTTATAATTGGTATAATCTATCTACCAGGAAATGGCTAGATCAGGAGCTGGATAAGTACAGCCTGCAGATCAGATTTGTACAAAAACAGATGGTGGGACAGATTTGGCACACGAACTATGGTTTGTTTACCTCTGATCTAAATGGATTTGTTCTCCAAGTTTCCATAATGGGGTCTTTTCTCTGTCTTGGCTTCCCTGGCATTCCTTTGTTTCTGTGCCCACCTGAATGCCTTTTGGGAATCCCAAATTTCCCTTTACCCAGTGTTGTTCCCAACCCAATAAAGCTGGTATTTGCTACCATAAACAGAAGACATCCAGGAATTAAAGGCTAGAGCTGCTAGAGATTAAAAACTAAACAAGAAATTGGGATGGTTTAGCTTTGAGCCTGGCCCCATCCTATTGGAATGCTAAAGAGATAATTCATTTTAGGAAAGGATAGAAAGTTATCACATCTGGGGTGAAGTGTTATGCTGCTGGCTGGTGGGTTGAAAGGACGAGCTTGGCTGGTAGTTGTAACTTGATCACAGTTCTTCCTCATCATAAGTAACTTTCTCATTCATCCCTACATCTTTGGAGAAGAATCAAAGACCCTGTAAGGGAGGAGGGGGGAATGCTATTGTGCTTAGAAAAGAGCAGAAAAAGAGCTCAGGCTGGGAAGAAATCTTGTTTAAATTAAAATGGGCTAGGGTGACCAAAGAAGCCAAAAGGAGCCATGGGATTCTTTTGGATGTCACATCTCTTCTCAGTACCTGTTGTGTGAACTGTGTGATAGGAGATTCCATTTAGGGCATTTTTTATTAGGACAACTTGGAGAAAAATGAGAGAAGTAGCACAGTGGGTACTAAAAACTGTACATTCTCCACTAAAGATCACCAGGGAAAATTTAGAAGCATATGCAAAAGAGAAAAGGAAATCTTTGAGGCTCGTGCATTCTCATTCATTGTTAGATGAGGCTTCAGAAAGCCGACCTCTGAGGCCCCTTCATGACTGAAGATGATGACTTAAAATAGGGAGGTGGCAGATTTGAAAGGCTCTCTCATCTGCTTCTCTGGCACGTCTCACATCTCATTTTCCTTGCTACTATAACATCTTTCTACGAATGGCTTTTAGTTTTAAAGAAACAGTTGTATCTTGGGTTCAATTCTTTTGATATTGGCATTTTTTAATTTTAATTTTTCATCACTACTTCATTAATGTAAGGACTCCCAGTGTAGATCAACTGTAGATCCACAATTTGTCTCTATAAGTTTCAAATAAATCCAATTTGGCAAACATGTATTAATTGGTGACTCTATGCCTGGCAGGGTGCTAAGTGATGGGATACAAAGATAAACATGGAACTATATCTGCCCTCTAGGAGTTTAAATTCTATACTATTGTAGGAAATATGTTATATTGACAAGTAAAAATATGTATGCATGCATATATGCATATATGTATATATGGCATAGATATGTCTTATATGTGTATATAGATAATTTTAATAGCCTAAAATTGCATTAAGACTTCTAAAACACCCTATGCTGTTATATTAGCATAATATATTACATAATAGAACAATTACAATAGATTAAGATAATATGATATGTGATATAATAGTAATTTGTAATATTTTATCATATTATATATGTGTATATATTATGTATAATATTATCACAATAATATATGTAATATAATAGTAATTTGTAATATATAGTATATAATTTAACATAATAGTATATATAACTAAAATTTGCATATATAAATCATATATATATGTGTATGTGTATACATGTATGCGTTAATATGTATGTCCCCCCCAATTTTAGGGATTTAAGCATCCCAGTTTCATTTAACCACTTAGATTAGCTTTTATAAAGCTAATTTATAAAGCTAAGGAATGTTTGTATACATATTTGTTCTTTTTCTACCTCTACTTCCAAGATAAAAAAAGAACAAACATGTATACAAGTATTTTGCCCATCTAGAGGGAATAAGACCAAGTTGGTCTCTAGGAAGGCAAGGGGATTAGGTTCACAGCTTAACTTAGTTCCTACATATAGTCCCAACAAATTCCAAGTCCAAAAATTCTTCCCTCATCCGTGAGCTAGGGCTTTCTTGGGGGTCCTCTGGCTTCTCAGAACTCCTTTGCTGGGCTTGTGGCAACATCCTGCCTAGAATCCTGGGTTCTAAGGTCAATATCTATCTTTAAAGGAGATGACAGCTAAGTGAGTCAGTGGAATGTGTCTGGAGTCAGGAAGACTTGAGTTCAAATACAGTCTCAGACACTTACCAACTGTGTGACTCTTGGCAATTCATTTAACTTCTGTTTGCCTTAATCCACTGGAGAAGAAACAACAAACTGCTGTACTATCTTTGTCAAGAAAACCTCAGGGACAGTAGGGTCCACTCATGAAGAGTTGGACATGACTGAATGACTAAATAATAGTCTACCAAGATGTAGGATTATTCTCAATGGAGAAATACTAGGTGCTTTTTCCTGGTAAGAGGAAGACCAAGAGGGAACAGTATAATGAAAACCCAGATAGAAGAGAGTATCCAGGAGAGTGTGATCAATAGTGTCTCAAGGAATGAACATGTCGAAGAGGATGAAGCCATTAGATTTTCCAATTAAGACTTTCAAGAGAGTGGTTTCAGTTGAATGATGAAGTAGGAAGCTAGACTGCAGAGAGTTTAGAAAATAATAAAGAATAAGAGGAGATGAAGTGTAGTCACTGAGTATAGATTATTTTTTCAAGTTTATCTGAAAAGAGATCTAGATATAGTACGATTGCTAGCCAGGGCAGGATGGTCAGATCAAATGAGAATTTCTAAAAATTTGGGAGTGACTTCTGTTTGTAGTCATCAGGGATTTAGTATGAGACTGAAAATTAGAGAGGGAAGAATTAGAGAAATTAGAAAAAAGTGAGAATGGAAGCAATTGACTAGAGAAGACATCAGGGAATGGAATCAAAGGTACATGAAAAGTAGTTGGTCTTGGCAAGGAGAAGGGGCAACTTTTTTTCAGTCTAGAGGAAAGCATGAGGAAGGAAGGAATGATGTCATAGGCTTGTGAGATAAAGAAAAAGGTAGAAGAGGAAGTTTATGGTAAAAAGTGGCCTGGCGTATAGGAAGGGCTTACTGTTTATTGACTGATGAGATATCAGATGAAGTTTTTAGTGGAGAGCATAGGGGGAATTATTCTGCTGGAGACTTTAAGAGGCTTGGAGAGTAGGATAGAGAATCATTTAGAGAGAAATAGAAGACTTATCTTGCTGCAGTGAGAGCCTAATTGAGAAAAGAGAACATAAATTTGTGGTGGATCCAGTCAATGGTTTTGAGAGATCTGCTAGCTACAGGTAGGAAGGGGAAAGATGGAGGCACTTGTCCACCGTTGAGGTTTGTAAAAGCATGAGCAGCAGTAGGATAAGAGATAAAGGAAATTGAGAGTCAAGGATGTTATTAAATTTAATTGTTGATTAAGGGATAGCCTGGGAAGGGAGCATAATGGAGATGAGCTGGAATGATGGACTAGGAAAATGCTGATGGATGGAGAGATGGGAGATTATAATGAAGACAAAGAATAGGTTTAAGAGTAAAGGGTCTCAAGGGCTATAAAAGAATGCCTGCCCTTTGATCCAGCCATACCATTGCTGGGTTTGTACCCTAAAGAGATCATAGATAAACAGACTTGTATGAAAATATTTATAGCTGCGCTTTTTGTGGTGGCAAAAAACTGGAAAAGGAGGGTATGCCCTTCAATTGGGGAATGGCTGAACAAACTGTGGTATATGCGGGTGATGGAATACTATTGTGCTAAAAGGAATAACAAACTGGAGAAGTTCCAGGCGAACTGGAAAGACCTCCAGGAACTGATGCAGAGTGAAAGGAGCAGAGCCAGAAGAACATTGTACACAGAGACTGATATACTGTGGTAAAATTGAATGTAATGGACCTCTGTACCAGCAGCAATGCAATGACATAGGACAGCTCTGAGGGATTTATGGTAAAGACGCTACCCACATTCAGAGGAAAGACTGCAGGAGAGGAAACATTTAAGAAAAACAGCTGCTTGAACACATGGGTTGAGGTGGACATGATTGGGGATGTAGACTCGAAACTACCACACCAATGCAATTACCAACAATTTGGAAATAGGTCTTGATCAAGGACACATGACAAAACTAGTGGAAATGTGCATTGGCCATGGGTGGGGGGAGTGCGGGGGGGGGGTGAAAGGGAAAGTGGGAGCATGAATCATGTAACCATGTTAAAATGAATATTAATAAATGTTTAAAATTTAAAAAAAAGAGTAAAGGGTGTCAGAGATGGAGTACTGGAGATTATGATCAAATTAAATAATTTTATAATTGTTGAATCTGAAAGAGGAATACTTGATGGTTATGAAAAGATTAAGCTTATGACTTTCCTCGTGGGTAAATGAGGTGGAGAGAAAGAATAGATCATAAGATCTGAGTAAACTGAAGAGCTGGGAAGTCAGTGTTTCAGGATCATCATGTATATTAAAATCTCCTAGTATAAGGGTAGGAATTGGGGTATAAAGGGAGATTGTAAACCAGTACCTGAAAACATTGAGAACGGAGGGATTAATAGTATAAAAATGAAAAATGATAAAGGCTGGTATAATAATATAAATTAGTATTTTAATTAAAGCCATGCTGATAGATAAAATCATTAGACCACGCGCTTGTAAGCATTCAAAACTGCCGCCTCCATTTTGTTTCCTGTCTCTACCTCCCAAATCTGCTGGCCAAGACCCTACTGGCAAAAAAGATCACTCCCTCCTAACCCAGGAGATTTAAGCTCTCCCCTGCGTCAAGACGTCGGAAACGGAAATCAGTTGGACCATGTTGGATCACGGGAAATGTAGTTTTGATACATTTCCCTTGTCCATAGAAATATATATATTTTTAGAATGGCATTCTCCAAATTTCACTTTTACAATAGATGGATTAGGTGACAAATTTGGATCAAGTGAACTTCAAAATAGAGAGAGAGGATGCTTATTGATAGTAAAGGGAGGCTCTTGAAATGGCAGCTGAGAGAAAGCATTAAAAACAGTGTATAGAGTGTGGAAATGAAGTCAGGAAGACTAGAGTTCAAATGCTGCCTTTTGTTAGCTGTGTGATTCCAGGCAAGTCCCTTAACCATCCTGTGCCTCAGTTTATCCATGTGCAAAATGGGTATTATAATAGCACCTACCTCCACAGGGTTGTTGTGAGGATCAAATGAGATAGTATTCAGCAAAGTACTTTGTAAACCTTAAACTACTATATAAATACTAGTTATTATTACTATTGTTACAAATTCCCCACAAGAATCATTGAATTAGGAGGTATGAAGTAGAGTATACTTGAAAATGTAGCCAAAGGTACAAGTCATTTAGATGGATCCAGGTCTCAGTAAGTGCCAGAAGAGAGAAGGAACTTGAGAGGAAGAGGGGTAAAATGAAAAGAATTTTGTTAATTATATAGCAGGAATTCAAGAGGGCATGGTGAAAAGGGTGGACAGATTGGGAGTGTGACATGGCAGTGGTGGGTGGGAGTTGGAGTAGTAGAGTTGAGTTGTAGGGGAATAACAGAACTAACACTGAGGCAAGTTTTTTTTTTCCCTTTGGCAAATTGTTCAGCATCACAGGAATGGGGAAAATGAAAAGGGAATGGGGGGATGCTAGCTATGAAAAGACATTGCTTCCTACTCATTTTTTCCTTTGTAAATATATCATTTCCTATCCATACAAAGGCATAGATGGGTTGGCCTGGGAATGAAATTATTATGTATGACAGGAGAATGTGCTCTCCGTCTCAAACATCTAACTTACAAGTGACTTATTATTTCAAGTGCATTAAATATCTTGACAAAACTATAGCATTCAGAAAGTTTTGAACAGGTGTTCTCCCTTCCTCCAGTGAATACTCTCTGAACATAAATACAGAATTAATTCTGAAAATAGTTGTAAGATTCTCTTCTGGAGAGAAGTTTCAGGCTTCTTAATGATTTTCATGTTCAAATAGGAATAGGTCAGGGGTGGGGAGAATTTTGGTGTTGATGAATTGAAGGACCGCATATGAAGTTTTGCCAGGAATAGGGGAAAAAAAGAATATAACAACAAAATAAAAACAATGTATTCCAGACCAAGGTAAAGTATCATTAAGAGCTGATTAAAAAAACCATACCAAAAAAAAAAACCTTTGGGACAATTTTCTTAATTGTGAGATCTAAATATTCCAATCAATAAGCCAGATAAGCATCACATACCCTCTGGGATATCTTCCTACCAACACATTCATAAGTTTGCAGAATGAGCCACCAGGGAGAGGAATAAACTAGTCCTACATTGAAGGGTTTCTTTGGCTCTCTAATTCATGAGCCCCTATCAGTGACTTTGTAATCCCAAAGTCTTGTTCTTCATTTCACACCATCATCTCCAGTTCCTTGACCTCTCAATTATTTCTCAGGCCATCCTTTTTATACTAGAACACCCTCTTCTAGTCTGTCTCTCTGCCTATTGTGGAGCCTATTCCTCATTTCCCACCTGACTATACCTCTTTTGGACTTCTCTGCCTTTTCTGCCACATCCCTAGGAATTTTATTAATGAGAAACCTCATTATCCTTTAAGATGGAATTGGCCCAAGTTCATTATCACCATCCTCTGTCCCTAAGACTAGAGGGCAGGTCCATGAACTCCAAAACTTCTATTTAAAGAGAAGAGCCAGTGGAGTCATCTCTCACTTCATGCCAAGACATATACTTTTGAACTTCTCTGACTTCACCTCCTGGGCATCCTCCTGTGCCATCCTTCCTACTTCCTTTATCTTTCTTCAGTATGTTGTCTTCCTCTATTAGATTGTAAGATCTTTGAGGACAGGCACTGTTATATTTGTAACTCTAGTATTTGTGCTGTAACCATTAACACAGTCATCAATACGGAACTGTCCCTCCAGTGCTTAGCACAGTATCTGGCACAGAGTAGGTGCTTAGTAAATGTTCATTAGTTAATTCTACATTGTCCTCTTCTCTTGAGATCCCTGTTGCTCTTGTCATATCATTGATCTTGCCCTGCTATGCCTCATCCTTGGATTATTCCTACTACCTCCAGCTTTTGCTCCTATACACTTACTTTTGAATAAAACCAGGGAAATTCATGATAATGTGCTGGCTGAGTCCATTACAAATTTATGTTAAATAATCTCAGCTGGACCTTAAGTGCTGCAAACCAATTTGTTCACTTCCCTAATTAGCTTCTATCTCACTCACCACTCACTTGCTCTCCCAAACATCTTCCTTAAATCTCCTATGACTTTACCTTCCCTCCACCCTCTTAGCTGAGACCCCTGCCTCATACTTCACTGAAAAAATTGAGGCCATTTGCAAAAATCTCCTCCTTTCTCCTTTTCCTCTTCTTGTACAACCCAAATGTCTTCTGTCCTAATGGAAATCTTCATCTTTGTCTTACACCATGAGGAAGCCCTTAATGGGGAAAGGAATTTCCTTCCCATACCCTTCTTGTTGAAGCAGACCTGGATATGCACAAGTAATATACCATTCAATGCTGTCTCCTCCAGCCAATTGCCCCTTATAGCATCCTTATCCAATTAATTATTTTTAATTTCTCTCTCTTTCTAATGGCTACTTCTCTGCTTTCTATAAACATTTTTATATCTCCGTTTCTTCAAAAAAACTCTCAATGAGTTCATCCATCTTTGATAATGGTCATCTCATATTTCTCATTAATAAAAAATTCCTTGAGAAGGCTGTCTATAACTGGTGCCTTAACTTTTTCCCCATTGCCCTTTTCTAGTCTGATTTCTGATCTCATTCATTAAAATTGCTCTTTCCAAAGTTATAATCTTTTAATTGCCAAATATGATGGCCTCTGCTCCACCCACATTGTTCTTGACCTCTCTGTAGCCTTTGACATTGTTGATCATTCTCTTCTTGATATTCTCTTCTCTCTAGGTTTTCATGGAACAATTCTCTTCTAGTTCTCTTCCTACTTATTTGCTCTCTCAATCTTTTTTGCTCCCTCCCTTTATCCAACACACACTGTTCTCTGGCAGAGATCCAGGAGTCA
Source organism: Gracilinanus agilis (assembly GCF_016433145.1). NCBI lineage: Eukaryota > Metazoa > Chordata > Mammalia > Didelphimorphia > Didelphidae > Gracilinanus > Gracilinanus agilis. The sequence goes on from NC_058134.1 coordinate 244,583,823, forward strand.
TATTCCACAAAGCTGCCCTCTGCCTCAAAAACGCATGGCTAGTAGGCTTGGATTTTGAGGGCTAACAGGTATAGACAATCTTTGTTTATCTTTGGAAACCTGTTCCTTTAATACCATCACACTCTGTATACCTTCACATTTTATAAAGGAAAAGCAAGGAAGAGATTTTTTTTTTAAATTTTTAAACCCTTAACTTCTGTGTATTGACTTATAGGTGGAAGATTGGTAAGGGTAGGCAATGGGGGTCAAGTGACTTGCCCAGGGTCACACAGCTGGGAAGTGTCTGAGGCCAGATTTGAACCTAGAACCTCCTGTCTCTAGGCCTGGCTCTCAATCCACTGAGCTACCCAGCTGCCCCCGAAAGAGATTTGTTTTTGTAATTTGTGTCTCTTTGGTTATCTATTCCTTTTTGGGATTATATCACCTAAAGTTGAAGGGGCAGTGGTGAGTCAAATTCCCATAGGACATAAAAATGAAAAAAAAAACATATATTAAGTTATGAGAAGGTACATGGCATGTGGATAGAAAACTGGTTTCAGAGTCAGAAGAACTTCTACCTTAGACATTTACTAGCTGGGTGAACCGGGGAAAGAGTCTTAACTACTCACGTAAGGGAAGCAGAAAAAGCCTTTGTTCTTAAATCAGAGCAGTTTGTGGCTCAGAATAGAGCAAAAGTTATTAGTTTATTTGCTCAAGATTTTTTCTTCATCCCATGACTTTATTTAAAAAAAGGAGAAAAGATAAATTCAAGTTATAGGTCTGGAGGGGAAGATCTCAGATCCATGTAATACCCTTATTTTATTTTTAAACATGAAAAAGCAAGCAACTTTCTAAGGCTATAAGTTATAGACCAGATGGTGACCTGCTTTTTTTTTTTAGTTAAATTTACTTATTTGTAATTTTCTACAATGGTAGAATAGTGTCTTCAATGGAACTGCCTGTTCCAATAAAATCAAAATCAGATAACATTTCTATAATGCTTACTATGTGCCAGTCACTGTGCTAAGTGCTTTGCAATTATTATCTTGTTTGATCCTCATTTGATCCTCACAACAGCTTTGGGGGCTATGTGCTATTATTATCTCTATTTTACAGATGAGGATACTGAAGCAAGCAGAGGATAAGTAACTTCTCTAGGTGGCACTGCTAGTAAATATATGAGGTTGGATTTGAACTTTGGGTCTTCCTGACTCCAGGCCCAACACTGTGCCAACTGGTTACCTGCTCTTTCTTAGCTACAGGACCCTGGACAATTCATCTGATTTTTCTGAGCCTTAAATAATAATAATGGAAATAATAATAGTGCTATTGCCAATCTCAGAAGATTGATGCAAGGAAAGTACTTTGTTTAGTTCTCTTTCAGCTATTATTACAAATGCCACAGATCAGCAGCAAGGTGGTCTACAATTCAACAATCCACCTTGAGAATCAAAGAGTTGTTTCCTGGTTTGGCATTTGAAGTCTTTCCTATCTTTCTCTCCAGTCTTCTTAGACATTGCTCCCCTGCATATGCTTTATGGTCCAGCAACCTTACTTGCCTGCTGTCTCTGACTCCAGCAGGATGCTCTGTCTCCCAACTCTGCGCCTTTGTACTGGCTACTACCCCCTCCGTCCCCATGAAATGCTTTTTCTACTCACCTCTGCCTCCTGGAATCCCTAATTTTCCTCCAGCTAAGCTTCCACCTTCTGCAATCTTTCCCTACCTTTTCCCACCGCTATCTTCCCATTCACAGTTACCTTGTATTCATTTTATATTTGCTTTCTGTAATCTTATTTATGTGTAGGTTGTCTTCCTCATTAGTAAGAAGGGGCTATTTCACCCTTTCTTTCTCTGTATGACTTAGCATGGAACCTGGCAGATAGTAAGTCTTTATTTAATAAATGGCTACTGATTGATTGACTGACCTTTGTGCCTTGGAACAGAGCAAAGGACTACCAATTTGTTTGCTCAGATTTTTTCTTCATCCCATTCCATGGCTTTAATTAAGAAGAAATTGTAGAACTATAAATTCAGGTCATTAGCTCTGAAGGAGATCTCAGGTGCATTTCATCTAACTCCCTTATTTTTTATACATGAAAAACTGAGGCTGAGACTAAGGTCACGCAGGTTGCAATCATTAGAAGAAGGATTGGAAGCCAGCGACTCTAATTTCAGAGCCAAAGCTTTCCCTTCTGCCCTTAAATCTGCCTTGTAAGATGTGCTTGAAAGATGTGGAGAAGACGAGGCATGGGATGGGGTGGAACACAGCATGATGGTTGTTTTCACATTTTTTTTAGGGCTGTCATTGGCAAGAGGCATTAGGCATGTTCTGCCTGACCCAGAGGACAGAACTAAGAGCATGTTTGGAAGCTCCAAAGAGGCTGATTTAGGTTTTATATAAAGGAAAACTTTCTAATAATTAAAACTGTCCAAAAGTGGAATGGGCTACTTCTGGAGGCAGTGGGTTCCCCAGCCTTAGAGGTCATCATGTGAAGATCACTTGTCGGGGATGTTGTAGAAAGGATTCCTTTTGAGATACAGGTTGGACTAGATCAGTGGTTCCCAAACTTTTTTGGCCCGGAAAAAATATTACTTAGCCCCCTGGAAATTAATTTTTAAAAATTTTAATAGCAATTAATAGGAAAGATAAATGCACCTGTGGCCATCGCCACTCTCTTGGATCGCTGCAGCACCCACCAGGGGGCGGTGGCGCCCACTTTGGGAATCACTGGACTAGATGGTCTCTGAGGTTGCTCCAAGTTCAGAGATGCTGTGATTCTGGGTGAGAGAAGCCAAATGTTATCAGTCCTTTGAGCAAAGAGAAGATGTCTTTGATTTCCTTTATATGCTTGCCGTCACACTTAGTACTGTATGTACCCTGACTGCATCAGGGGTTCAATAAATGCTGTTGACTGACTGAATGACTGACTGACAGCTACTGATTAAGGACTGTGCTTCTGATTTTTACCACGATTTATCTCATAACAAGTTTCCTATAGAGCAACTCAGATTTAATAAACCAACCGTCTATATGTACGATATCAAAGCCAAAAAAATCACTGTACAGTAAGCTGATTGAAAGCAAAACACCAATAGATTGCAATTTAGGGCAGAGAAACAGATACAGACTCTCCGTTGTCAGCAAAGTAATTTCTGCTTTTCTGTGAGAGATTGATGGTCCATGCATTAAATCTGATTGCAAGGAACAGGGAGCTAATCTGTGAACATGGTCTCGAAGGAAGAAGTCAGAGGTACTATTTAGCTCATGCTCGTGAGTATATCTGTATGTGTTTATATGGGTTTTTGCTCACCATACTATTTGGGATTCAGTTTGGTATTATTCAACATAAAATATAGTCCAAGTTGCTCCCCCAAATTAGATGACTGTGGAACAAAAACATGACCTTATCTTCTTTCTTGGCATTTATTTCCGATAGGCAGTCCCTCAGCTGACAAATACCCAATTTAATGAATGGTCTCAATCATTTTATCAACATGAATTTGTTAAGCATCTACTATGTGCCTGTCATTGTGATAGACTTTGGAGACACAAGAATGAATAAACAGTGCCTAGACTCTAGGAATGTTCCCCATTCTCCAGATCCTCCAGTCAAACACCCAGCTGCCAGCAGGGTTGTTTAAAAACAAAACAAAACAACAAAAAAATAAAAATGGTGCTTTAAAGAATTTTTGGGACCAGGTGGGAAGATTGGGGGAGAAGCTTCAAAAGCGCAGCAAGCTTAGGGACATTGAACTTGGAAAGATCCCTACTACTTGACATCCACAGGTAAATATGTTCTGCTTCTGATTTTCCTTTTTCACTTGGCTATATTGCCTGAAATTCTAAGAATTAGAGACTTTTTTTGGTTAACCAAACTTGGAAATGTAAACACTTGTAGGAGGTTTAAGGGCCTTAGATTTTTAATGAGTCTCCATGGTATCTAATTAAGACCTGAGTTGGAATCTGTGACCACGAGCAAGCAAATTCTCAGTTTCCTTTTCTGTCAAATGTGGGAGGTAGAACTGACAAGAACTACAGTTCTTTTCATGTTTTAAATGCTATGATTCTTTGATATCATACAGCCACCTTGAAGAAGTAGGCATTCTGATTAGGGAAGGGGAGGTAAGTGATTTTCAAGCACAGAATAATTTTTGGCATATAAGGTTCAGTATAAAAGCATGGATGCATGAATACAAGTTTGGGGTATAGAAGATATACCAAGATGGGCACCAAGAAATAGGAGGGTACTAATTAAAATTATCTTTCTTGCTAAAGAAGAAACCTTCTCTTCCTTTTCATCCTTTTCTTCTTCATTTTCTACCAATCCTGAATTGCATTACCTTCTATTCCCAGAGTCTAGAATTCAAATTAGTACTGTAGTATTTATTATGGATGAAATAGATATTTTGGATTTAGCCTAGGAACTTTACAGAATTAAAGTACTCTTCTTTTGGGAGAATATGCTCCAGGTTCCAAATAATTGTTCTATATATAGACTTTTGAAACAATCTCTTGGCATTCTGGGGAATGCTTATCCTTGAGTCAGTGTTGGGTTCCCAAAATTCAGTTAAGTTTAGTAGAGAAGACATTTGGCCATTGCCTACTATGTGCTAGGCTGTGGAGGACATGAATTGATTTGATAAGACCATGGGCAAGCATCGAATATGCATTGGATGAACTGCCACACTCTACGTATCCCTCCAGATAAGATAGGACCCTTGTCCTCGAGTCCTTGATCTTATTGTCCATGAGGAAGATGAGACAGATACACAGACAACTTTTTTTTTAATCTGACCTATGACTTTGTTCATGTAGGTGACTCTCAGAGAGGTGGTGTCTTTACTGGTGCCGACTGGCATTTGCTCTATAACTTGAAGTCTTAACAAAATATTTGAGGCTCCTGAGAGATTGAGGGATTTGCCTGAGGTCACATAGCCAGGATGTTTTGAAGGGGAACAGTCATCTTTGGACTTCTGGATAAGCTCTCTGCCCACCATGACACACTTAAGATATGTTAAGTCCATTATAGAGGAAAAATATTGATGTCCAAAGCAAAGGATGCCCAAAGGCAAGGGTCAAAAATGATTGGTTATATCAGGGAAGGTCTCTTTTTACTGCCTTCATGCTGTTCAACCACACATAGGTGATAGGTTCAATGTATCATAGATAGAGAACTGAAGAGGACATCAGAGCCCTAATTCTCTCATTTTACAGAGCAAGAAACTGAGGCTGGTGGCGGTGAATTGATTTGCCCAGAGTCATATAGTTAGCAAGAGTCTGAAGAGGGTTTTGAACTTAGGTATTCCTGACTCCATGTCCATTAAGCCATATATCAGATAAAGTCATTTTAATCACTGAGATTGAGGTTAACCAAGGCTCATGGCTGTCATGGACTAATTCCAAGGCAGAGGAAGTGCAGAAGCAAAAGGAGGGGAAAGAAGAAAAGAAATGAGAAAGAACAAAGAAAAGAAGTAGGGACGTCTAGAAAAATGAAGGACTGTTCATTGGAAGATGGGCATAGATTCCCCCATGACTATTTGCAAGGGGAAAAGGGAACAATGCTTGCATTTTGAGAACACCTTAGTTTATCTTTGGAAATCCCCTCTACCCCTTTTTGCCTGTCTGCAATGCTGAAATAATCTCTCTTTGGTAATACTGAGAATTTCTGCAAAGCAAAATTGCCTGTTTGTTTTTATTTGAAGAGGTTTTGGGTATTATACCAAAAATGTGAAAGTATTTATAGCCACTCAACATTCAAACCTGCTCTTTGTAACCAAGCCTGCAGCTTTCTAATTAATTCATGTGTGACTGCTAGCCAGGTAACATTCTCTGTGAGTAAACCTGCCTCCCGCACATCATTCTGGAAAACATGAATTCTAACTGGGCTAGAAGGATGTGGATGAATAAACAAATATCCCTCGACAAGGAAAGGAAACACAGACTTGAATCATGCATTGCCCATGTTGCTCCTTTGTAGGCTTTTGATTTATAAACCTTCCAGATTCAACCCACCATACTGGCTCAGGTCCTTTGTGGGAAGGGATGCCCCAGCAGCCCTGGACTGCAGTGTGTAATTCATCAGAACAGCACAAACATAAGCTGGGCTTTGGATCTTTGGGAAAGCTGATCTCTGGGTCTTGTTAAAACTGAAGACATGGCTGGGTTTTATTTCCATGCTAATTGTAAGTTTCTGATCTCATGTGAAGCTTTTGTTATTATCTCCCTCAAGAGAATCCTGTTAACATACTCTCTGCTACGTTCTGAAAGCAATGTTTCTTGGGTTACCTAACTGGGATGTATTACTTAAGTCAACAAATTGACTAAAGCAGAAAAATTGAGAACATTTTAAGTATTTGGCATAGGGACTAAGGGGAAAACTGATAGGTTAAGTGCTATACTCAAGGTAAAATAGGCAGTATGTATCTGAAGAAGTACTTGAGCTGAAGTCTTTCTGGTTTAGAAGCAGCTCTCTCTGTCTGTCTGTCTGTCTGTCTGCCTGTCTGTCTTTGTCTCTCTCTGTCTCTCTGACTCTCTCTTCCTCTCCCTTCTCCCCCCTCTCCAGTACCTAGGAAGGTGCTTTCTTTCTTTCCTGATATCTTTCCTCTATTTACAGGTAAAAACAATTTTCAACATTAAAAAAAAAAAATGAGTCTCAAACTTCTCTCCCTCTATTCCCCCTTTAGATGGTAAGTAATCTGATATCAATTTTACTTGTGAAATGATTTAAAAGATTTCCCCATATTAATCCATTTGTGGAAGGAAACTCAAAAAACACAAGAAAGAAAGTGAATAAAGTTTGTTTGTTTTTTTGATTCAGACTCCACCATTTCTTTCTTTGGAAGCAGATAGCATTTTTTTAATGCATCCTTAGGTATTGTTTTAGATCCTTGTATTGCTGAGAATAGCCATGTTATTTATAGATCATCATATAATATTGCTGTCACTATATACTATGTTCTCTTGGTTCTGCTTACTTCACTCTGCATCAGTTAATGTAAGTTTTTTCAGGTTTTTCTGAGCTCCACCTGCTTGTCATTTCTTATAGTACAAAAACATTCCATTATAATCATATATTATAACTTAATCAGCCATTCTCCAATTGATTGGTTTCCTTTCATTTTCTAAATTAGGAACTGAACTGCTCTAAAATATTTTTAAAAATATTTTATTATTAAGAACTGCTTTAAATATTTTCGTGCATATAGGTTCTCTTCTAGGCCAATTGTTTTCCAGTGAGATATTTCACATTTTATTCTATTTTTTTCATTCCTTTGAATTCGTTTGATTGTTTCTTGATGTTTCATGTATTCATTAGCTTCCACTTGCCCAATTCAAATTTTTAGAAGATGATTTTCTTCAACAAGCTTTTGTATCTCCTTTTCCATTTGACCAATTCTACTTTTTAAAAAGTTCTTTTGCTTAGTGAATTTTTGTATCTCTTTTTCCATATGGCCAATTCTGCCCTTTAGGTAATTCTCTTCAGTGAATTTTTATATCTTTTCTATTTAGCCTATTCTGTTTTTTAAGATGTTAATTTCTTCAGTATTTTTATGCCTTCTTTACCAATCTGTTGACTCTTTTTTTCATGATTTTCCAGTATCACTTTATTTCTTTTCACAATTTTTCTTCTGCCTCTATTATTTGATTTTTAAAACACTTTTTGAGATCCTCAATGAATTCTTTTTGTGCTTGAAAGCAATTTCCATTTTTCTTGGAGGTCTTGGATGTAGCAGTATTGACTTTATTGTCTTTTGAGTGTGTTTTGGTCTTTCCCGTCACCAAAATAACTTTCTATGTTGAGTTACTTTTGCTTGTCTCTTAACTTAAAAAAACAAAATAAAACAAAACTTTTACAAGTCGCCTCCTTTCCTGTAGTTAAGGAAGCAGTGTTACAAACTTCCTGTTCTTTGTGTAGCTGCCTTCAGAACCAGTGCTGGGGGACCATACATTTTCAGTTCTTCCAAGGTGGTTTGGTCTAAGAAGTATGGTTAAATACTGTCCTGGCCTATCCTTTGGTCTATGAGTGACCACAGGCACTTTTTTCTGCCTTGGAATTGTGATCAGAATCCCCTGCTCCACTGTAGCCAAAAGTCCTGCTGTGTGCTAGTGCTCTTCCTTGCCCCGGACCATGACCCAGGACTCTGATCTTGATCTGTGTGGGGGCATCGTGACAGAGTCTAGCATCTAGACCTAGCAAAGGGACTACTGTAATCATATTGTGATTCCCTCTCATTATCTGTGGCTGAGAACTCCAGAAGCTGTTGCTATTTATTCAACTACCCCCAAGCCCTATCTGAATATACAATTTTAATGGTCAAATTTAACCCCAGAGAAGAGTTAAGAGTTGAGAAAATGAACTTTCATCCCCTCTTTGCAAAGGTCAGAGTCTATGGATATGGAATATTGCATGTTTTTTTTATATAGTCAGTGTTAAGGTTAGTTTTGCTGAATTGTCTTTTGTTCCCTCTTTTTAAAATCTTTGTTACAAGTATAGGAAAGGACAAGTTGGATTATGGCAAAGAAGGCAGGGGTGTGTTGGAACCAGTTTGAACTGACTCTCAATAGTTTGGTTGTTAAATTTTCAATATAAGCATTTGCAACTTGGAAATCAGCAAAAGCTACAAAACAGGGCTTGATTTGTTATTTTGTTGATTATCTAGATTTTAGAAAAGGATGGACAGAATGTTAATAATGCAGATTAAAGTTAAAAATGTGTTATACATACATTTTTTTTTCTTGGAGATCCAGCTGTTAACCATTTACTCACATGCTATAGATGAAGGTGATGAAGGTAATAATAAAAGCAAAAGATATCTATAGAATAAAGTAAAAGAGGAAAAAAAAGAAAAAAGAAAGATTAAAATAAATAAAATTAATGGGATAAGAGGAGAGGAAGGAGGATTGGATATGAGAACAGAGATCTGGTTATACTTCTTGGTGTGACACTTCCTGTCACAGTGACTGAGAAAGGTGTATTGCTTTTTCAAGTCTTAGTTTCCTTTTATGTGAAATATAATTATCTTGCATAATCTGCCTCTCAGTGTTTGTTTCTCCTGTTGTTTTCCTTGAGTTAATCAATAAACAAGCATTCACTAAGCATCTAGTAGGAGCTTAGCATTATACCAGGAGCTGGGATAACAAAGACAAAAAAAAAATCCTTTTTCTCAAGGGGCTTATATTCCTCAATTTAATTGTGTCCAACTCTTTGTGATCCCTTCTGGGTTTTGTCAGCAAAGCTACTGGAGTCCTTTGTCAGTTCTTTCTCCTGATCATTTTATAGAGAAGAAACTGAGGCAAACAGGGTTAAGTGATTTGCCCAGGGTCACATAGCCAGTAAGTGTCAGGAAGATGAGTCTTTCTGACTCCAGGTCTAGTGCTCTGTGCACTACGGTACCACCCATCTGTCCTCTCTGATCCATACTTGCCTGTCTATGTGACCTTGGGTAAATCCAACCTCATATATTTACTATATTAAAGGGGCCTCTTTTGCATCACTTCCTGTGGCCTCCTCTCAGTTTATGTGTCCAATCACAATAGATGCTTTTCTTAGGACTGCCGAGGAGGCAGTCAGTAAATTCTGATTTGTTACTCTAGCACATGTGGGTTACAGACCACCCAAAATGGAGATGTTTTCACCTTTGGTGATTAAATCTAAAGATGGGCAGTGTAGATTTAATCTAATTATCACAGGAGACAGCATAGAAAAAAAATCTATAAAAAACAAGCTACATACATGATAAAGAAGAAGTAATTGACAGAGGGAAGGCATTAGAATTAAGAGGAGATGGAGAAGGCTTCCAGGAAAACATGGGATTTTAATGGGACTTAAAGGAATCTAGGGAAGTCAGTAGTTAGAATGGAGGAGAAAGAGTGTTGCAAGCTTGGGACACAGTCAGAAAATCCATGAAGCAAGAAAAGGAATATTTTGTTTCAGTAGATCTTCTTTGTCCCAATAATAATAATATGCATGTATATGGATATTATACACATTTTATGTCTGGAATCAGGAAGAGACACAAGTTCAAATAGAGTCTCAGACACTTCCTAGCTGTGTGACCCTGAGCAAATCACTTAAGCCTGTTTGCCTTAGTTTTCTCTTCTGTAAAGTGAGCCGGAAAAGGAAATGGTAAACTACGTTGTTGTCTTTGTTAAGAAAACCCCAAATTGGTCATGAAAGAGTTGGAAACAACTGAAAGGACTGAACAAGAACAACAAAACTATTTTACGTCCCCGAAGTCAATTATGCTCACCCCACTCTTAACTTATGCCAAGTTAAGAATTCCAGTAATGATGCAGTGAATGTGAAAATTCACAGATCCCTGTTTCTGCCCTTCATCCAGTAAGTTCTTTCAAGTACTGTCATCTTAAAAGGGCCTGAGACAGTCAGACTTTTGAATATTTTACTTCAGGTAGATTTATTTCTAGTGGGCAAGTGATCTCATGAACCCAAGATTCAGCCAGAATTTTCCCTTTATTAATTAAAAACAGATTTTATTTTTCCAATTACATGCAATCACAATTTTCCACATGTTTTCTGGCATTAATTAATTGTTTAAAAGCTTGCTGGTTACTCTTTTTCTTTTATTTCTTTCCCCTCACACACTGAGGGTTTACATTAGAGTTCACAATGGTAGAAGGGACTCCAGGTGAGAAAACTTCTATTAAGGCAATTCTTGCAACTAGCCTATAATTTAACAGTCTCAGAGAATATCCTGGGGGCAAGAGAAATTAACTGATTTAGGGCCAGCCAGGTGGTTTAGTGAATAGAAAAGCCTGAAGTTGGGAGGACCTGGGTTCGAATTTGACCTTAGACACTTCCAAGCTGTGTAATCCTAGGCAAGTCATTTAACCTCATTTTTCTAGCCCTTGCCATACTTCTGTCTTACAACCGATACTAAGAAAGTAAGGATTAAAAAAAAAAGTGAAATACATTTTCATTTTGTTGCATAAATAACCCCTGAACGATGATCCCTCAAGTCACTTGTTTTGCTTTCCTTTGAAAGTAATCTGCTCAAATCTGGATGGGTCAACTTTAAGAATTCTAAACCATTGTGAACTGGGTTACATCCAGGGGTGTACTTGTAAATATTTAACAATAGGATCTCAAAAATGTATTCTTGAAACAGTTTTAAGTTAAATCTGTTTTATTAACATTTTATCCATCACTTTCTTAGACAATCAATAAAACCATAAATCAAGGCCTTATTTGAAGCATTCATAGATTTTTGAGATGGAAATGCTTTCTTTGAATATTTAATAATCAATGTTCCTCTGGCATCTTGGCAATGCTAAATGCAATAGACCACATTTGCCTCTCAGTCATGTATGTAGTGTTCTGAGAAGTTAAATCATCATTTGGTTCATTCTCTAAAGGAAAATTAGACCAAAACAAGGTCTCTTTGCAAAGAAACAACAAAGGCTTTTCAAGGAGACATCTTGATTGGAAGCTTTTTTTTTCTTTTTGGTTGTTGTTTCTTAGGTCCAGGAAGTCATAGTATATTTATATTAGTAATTGTTATACTATCCTAGGACTAGAGTGTGTAAAAATGACATGTGTGGATTTACCATGTAAGTTAGTTCAGTAAGATAGTAGATCTAGAATCAGCAAAAATATGAATAGTTCAGTCCCCTAATTTTATAGATAAGGAAACTGAGTCCCAGAGATTTATCCAGCATCGTACAAATAGTAAGTAGCAGAGCCAGGCATTGGGATTTGCACTTGCATCCTTTCATTCCAAATACAGAATGTTTTCCTCTGAACTCAAATTACTTTACCTTTCCATTTCTATTACTTGATTTAATTGACTTACCTCTGTTCCATCCTATCCCAACTGCTGCCACTACCATCTTGTCTTCTTTAGTGACACTTATGGCAGTTACTTGTATCTTCTTTGAGTCTGCTGAGCCCTTTGGGGCTTCAGAATTCATGGAAACAGATACCAGCCTAACTCATTTTGTCCTAAACCAATATTATTCTATTCAGAAACCTGTCCAAAGCAGTATTTAGGGTGAGCAGAAAATAGTGAGTTCATATGCCTTGGCTAAAAACTGTCAAAGTGGTTAAAAACCTTTAGACAGTTATGATCCTGAAGGTGCTTTTAAGAAAATCTCCTAATTTTAGTCAAGTTCTAAAGTTAACTGCCAATTTAACTTATATGATGAATAATTTGCCACAATGGCTCACAGGCATTGTAGAAAACTTCCTACAGAGGAGGACTAAAGGATCCAGTGACATTTTTAATTCGATTTCCACAATTTTATTTTGTGACTAAAACAAAGTGTTATGTTTTAGGCTCACGAATTAGGCAGATCGATTTAGATGTTGGAGTCACACTTAAAATGATACTTTAGCTCAACATGATATGGATGGAACAGGGTATTCATGAGTAAATAAAACAATATGATTGTAGGACTAACCATAAGATGAGGTTTCAAATCTCCATGATGTTACTTATTGCTTTGGTGGCTTTGAAGAAGTCACTTAACCTTACTGAGCCTCAGTTTGCTCATCTGGGAAATGAGGGTAATAGATTAGATAGCTTCTAAAAGACCCTTTCAGTTATAGAACTTTGATCTTAATATCTTCTTCTTTCCTTCCTTCCTTCCTTCCTTCTTTCTTTCCTTCCCTCCTTCCTTC